>NC_137963.1:1975958-2275958 GCF_963924665.1 Micromys minutus
GAAGGTACTAATTTGTTTGAGTTAATTTTATATCCAGCCACTTTGCTGAAGTTGTTTATCAGCTGTAAAAGTTCTCTGGTGAAATTTTTGAGGTCATTTAAGTATACTATCATATCATCTGCAAATAGTAAAATTTTGACTTCTTCCTTTCCAACTTGTACTCTTTTGACATCAGTTTGTTGTCTAATTGCTCTCACCAGGATTTCCAGTACTTTATTGAAAAGGTAGGAGGAGAGTAGGCAGCCTTGTCTAGTCCCTGATTTGAGTGGGATTGCTTTAAGTTGTTTTCCTTTTTAGCTTGATGTTGGCTACTAGTTTGCTGTATATTGTTTTACTATGTTTAGGTATGGGCCTTAAATTTCTGATTTTTTCAAGACTTTTAACATGAAGGGCTGTTAAATTTTGTCAAATGCTTTTTCACCTTCTAAAGTTCATGTGTGGTTTTTTTTTTTTTTTTTGGTTTGAATTTGTTTATATAGTGGATTAAGTTGATGTTTTGCCATATATTGAACCATCTCTGTATCCCTTGGATAAAGCCTAATTGATCATGATGGATGATCATGTTGATATATTCTTGGATTTGGTTTGTAAATATTTTATTGAGGATCTTTATATTATATATTTATATTATATATTCATAAGGGAAATTGGTCTGAAGGTTTTTTTTCTGTTTAATTCTTGGGCTTTGTGACTTCATAGAAAGACTTTGGTTGTGTTCCTTCTGTTTCTATTTTCTGGAAGAGTTTGGAGAGTATTTGTATTAGGTCTTCTATGATGATCTGATAGAATTCTGCACTAAAACCATCTGGTACTGGGTTTTTTTGGTTGGGAGACTTTTGATGACTGGTTCTATTTCTTTAGGCATTATGGGACTATTTAGATGGTTTATCTGATCCTGATTTAACTTTTTTACGTGGTATCTCTCTAGAAAATTGTACATTTCATCCAGATTTTTCCAGTTTTGATGAGTATAAGCTTTTATACTGGGATCTGATAATTTTTTGAATTTTTTCAGTTTCTGGGTTTTTGGGGTTTTTTTTGTCTCCCTTTTCATTTCTGATTTTGGTAATTTGAATACTGTCTCTGTCCTCTTGTTATACTGGCTAAGGGTTTATCTATGTTGTTGATTTTCTCAAAGAACGAGCTCCTGCTTTCTCTGATTCTTTGTATAGCTTTTTTTTTCCTACTTGTTTGATTTCAGCCCTGAGTTTGATTATTTTCTGCCTTCTACTCCTCTTGGGTGCATTTACTTCTTCTTGTATGCTTTTTTCAGGTTTTTTTTTTGTTTGTTTGCTTGTTTTTGTTTTGTGGTTTTTTTTTTTTTTTTTTTTTTTTTTTTTTTTTTTTTTGAGGCACTTAGAGCTATGAGATTTCCTCTTAGTCCTGCTTTTATTGTGTCCCTTAAGTTTGAGTATGTTGTGCCTTCATTTCACTTAAATTCTAGAATGTCTTTAATTGCTTTATTTCTTCCTTGAACAAGTTATCACTGAGTAGACCATGTGTATATGGGCTTTCTGTCATTTTTATTGTTGTTGAAGACCAGTCTTAGTCATGGTGATCTGATAGGATGCATGGGATCATTTTAATTTTATATCTGTTGAGACTTGTTTTGTGACCAATTATATGGTCAAATTTGGAGAAGATACCATGAGGTACTGAGAAGAAAGTATTTTCTTTTGTTTTAGTATGAAATGTCCTATAAATATCTGTAAAATCAATTTGCTTCATAACTTCTGTTAGTTTAACTGTGTCTCTGTTTAGCTTCTGTTTCCATAGTCTGTCCATTGAAGAGAGTGGAGTATTCCAGTCTCCCAGTATTATTGTGTGTGGTGTAATGTCTGATTTGAGCTTTAGTAAAGTTTTTTTTTTTGTTTTGTTTTGTTTTGTTTTTTTAATGTATGTAGGTGCCTTTCTATTTGGAGAATAGATGCAAGCTCATCTTGGTGGGTTTTTTGATGAGTATGAAGTGCCTTTCCTTATCTTTTTTGATAACTGTTGGTTGAAAGTCAATTTTATTTGATATTAGAATGACTACTCCAGCTTCTTTCTTGGGAACATTTGTTTGGAACTGGGTGACTCACTGGTGCTGTGGCAAAGCCTGGGTTTTCAAGAAGTGCACCCCAACTAGCAGTGGAAATTTAAAAGAGTGGCGCAGGTGTGGCATCGACCTGCCATGGGAACTTAGCCAGCCAGGTGGAGAGATTTCAGACTTCAGGGTCAGAGAGTCTGCCAGGCTGAAACAGGCTGGCCTGCCCACCGGTACCTTGCCAGTTGTAGCATGGATGTCTTATTTAATATTTTTCCTCTACATGTGGCCTTCCAACGTGTGAGTCAAGAATTCACTAGAAATTTAAGATTCTTAGCCTATGAGTTAGAAATTTAGTTCGAAATTTAGAAGTTTGACGTGCGGGGCAGGGTTGAGTCACTTGGTGACTCAAGCACAGGAACCCTGAAACAAAGAAAGAGGGTTCTGAGGTCCCCAGCTATGAAAAGGGACAAGATGGCTGCTCTGAATCAGAGAGCTAGAGAATGGAACCTCTCTACTTCTTGGGACAGATATTGATTGAACTCCGAATTTATAAAATTGGGATTCATATTTTTTTATTTCACACAACACGTGCAATCTAAATTAATACTGACAGTCGGCCCTCACATTAAAAAATAAGTATTCCTTTAAACTACAGCCCATATACTTAATAAATATATTTACTCATTCAACATATTTCTGAAGCACCACTCTGACAGGAACTGGGCCTAGACTCTGGAGTCAAGAGTCTTTGTGATCTAAGGAGTGGTCATCATCGATGGCAGTGGGTGATCTCTTCCTGAGTAGTTGCTGCAGGTGTAATCCAGCTTAGACCCTTCATCACCATCACTGTTTCCAACCATAACAGATCTATAGCCATACAGCTCCACGGTCCTTTTCATTTTAGAGGTAAGAAAACAGTAGTGCAGAGATCCTGAGGATCTTGTCTAAAGTTGATCAGATAGAAGATAGACGAGTCAGCCTTTTGGTGCGACAGAACCCACATGGAAAACTTGAGAATCTTCCTGCATTATTTCCTGTTCACAGATCTGTGAGCTCAGCTGGGCTGCTCTGAACATCTTGTACTTGTCGAGGAGTAACCCACCATGGGTCCAGGACGCTGCTTGTGTTCCTCTTTTCCTAGTGGCTTTTACCCACTAAGATTGAGAGAGTGAAGAGTTTTGTTTGCTGTTCTTATGGAGAGAGGAAGGGACCTACTGGGATAGATCTACAGAATGGGAAACTGGCAGATTGTCTCTTCCCCTGGACATTTCAGAGTCACTGAAAGCCACAGGTCAAGCCCAGAGTCAGAGAACTTTCTCTTCCCACATTAAACAATGGCAAGAATTGAGAGGACAGGAAGAGTTGTAGCCAAATAGCACATATTCATAGCAACCCTGGGGTCCATAGGAAGGGTGAGCTAAATCCAAACCCCACTCTTTTAACTGTAATTAAAATCTAATTAAATGAAAGCCTTACCATGTTTAGTCGATGACTTGCGTCTCCTGAGTAAAATGTCTCATTTGTGTAAATTTTCTTCTGAAAAAAAAAATGCTATAAATTTTTAAAACTTAAAACAATTAGTGGCCACAGTGGTAACGACCTTGTTCTTCCTTTGGTCCATACCTGATGATTTGCTTGTAGTGTGTTCATATTTTTCCCCTCCGACAACTTTCCAGAAATGCAAGCACTATATAGTATGGGTAATGTGAATGTGCTTCTCCACCCTGTTACATTAAGATAGATGCCAAACTTTTTAAATGTTTCACATTCATTCTAAGAACTAGAACCGACCACCTGATGATGGTTGGCTCTTCATACACACTCAGTAGCTACACAGTGACCATAATGATGAGATCACCCATCAGTGCTCTAGAATTTCTGATGCCCTGGTTATTGGGGACACAGTTGTGATTGGTGAAATCTGTTGCCTGCACTGAGTCTTAGCTCCATGACTTGCTGGTTAGGTGACACTGGGAAGCTTCTAACAGATTTCTAAGCCTCAGTTTTCTGACCTGCTACCTGAGCCATCTGCACTATCCATTTCAGAATGTAAGTGAAATACTGTGCGAAGATTAAATGAATTATGAGAATTAGGTAGAATGCTGTCTTACACATTGTCATTAAGTAAAAAAAAAAAAAAAAAAAAAAAAAAAAAAAAAAAAAAACTATTAAAGCATTTTACTAACTACTTGATCTAATCTATAGCCTTCATACTTCAAATGCTAGTTAATATTCCCAATTGAGATTTAGTCTCAATTATGGGAACTTTTTCTTGAAATATTTCCCAACTATAGATCTTGGCCTCATTGCTTTGGGATATTCTGGATACATCTCTGCCAAGTATTCTTACCTAATTGATCCCGGTGGGAAAAGTTTTCCTAGATACAGTTCAGCTCTCCACATGAAACCCAATCCACAAAATCTGCTGTAGCTCAGCCCTGTTTCCCAGAGGAACAGGAATAGGAGAGGGTGTGAGACCGTAACCCCATCGCAGAAGGAACAGCTTTATTCTTAGCATCATCTCTAAGTCCTTGATTCTCATGTTCATGGTCAGCTTTTCATGCATCTCCCAGGCAGGATGATAATAAGAGTCATCAATGACCAAGGCATGGGTCAAAGTAAGTAAAGTTCCAGTGTTGCTGGAGACCCTGATCTATATAGAACTATCCATATGAGCTATATATTTTGGGGAGAGGTGTTTATCTTTCCCAGTTTAAGGGAACCACAGGTGCTTTTTGTGTCCTGGACGGTTGCTGGGTTTGAACACAATCGAGATGACAAAGCTTGTAGCTTCAGTCATCTGCAGTCATGAGAAGAATGTCCAGAAGGCCATCGGAGATGTGGACCTGGAGCCCTGCCGAGGCACAAAGCTAAGCCAATGCAGAATTCTTCCTCGGTCTAGAGTTTGTGTCATGTGAGACTGGGCCTTAAATCATAGCTAGCAGAGTAAATTTGCTGCTTGTGGTTATAAGCACTCAGTGAATCCACATTAGTTCTGAAGCCCTATGAAAATCAAACCTTTGTTCTTCACTCCATCGGTCTCCCCAGGTCCTTCCTTCCCTGTCTGTTTAGACCTTCATCTTTATTGGCTGTCTGAGCATTCTGTTTTCTTTGGCTTCGTGTCCTTACATTCCTGCCACCCGCCCTTCACTTGAATGCAGTCTGTCTTCCCAGCTCTGATCTGCACACTCCGGGGAGCAAGGCTGGGAATTCATACCTCAACACCAAATGCTGGCACATCCAAGCAGGATTCCCACCTCAGTGGCTGGTCCCTGGGCAGAGGAACACAGCAGTCATGTTCCTGACCCTCCCATCTGAGAAGAGCAGGAAGGTATCAAGCTTTGGGGTTCTTCTTGCTCAATATTTTGCTTCCACAGTATTGAAAAACCTTAAACCTCAGGCATATTAAGCACTTGGATTCACTTTCATTTAATATCTCATCATGTTTGTTTCACTTGATGGTAGCATGTGATCAGCCCTGGTTACTGTGCTTAGGAATTACAACAACACAGACTTTAAGTCCAAATAATGGAACTAAGCCTGCAAAATCCAGAGACTAGGAATGCAAATGCTGTCAAATGTTCTTTGCTCTTTTTCCGTTGGCTTCTTCCAAAGGCATGTGTGGCTTCCTGCGAGCCAGAGATGCACATGTGGGTCCTGGCAGCCCAGCTCTGTGCCAGACTCACAGGAGGCTCCGATGGGGCCCGGCTTCCCCCAAGTGTTCTCACCTGGCCTCTCAGCCAACTGCTTTGCTTTCCAGGTTTATTAGGGGATCCAGTTGGCAGCAAAACCTGTACTTTCCCCCCAATATTGGAATCATTTTTTCCACTACCACATTATTCCCCCGGCATTTTAGAGAATATACTTAAGCCTACTAAGTGGGTAAAAATAACTATTGGATGACAGAAGGCAAAGTCGGCTTTATCTATCATAAGACTACGGAGATACATAGAAGATGCTGCTCGTTGCACAGAAGGTAGGCGTCCAGTATCCTGAAGTTAGGAACACACAAAAAGTGTTGTCCAAAATGGGGGAAGTCAGCATCTTTAGTAGCTTCCTTGAGAACACAAGGGCCTTTAGCATGGCCCAGCAGTTCCCTGATATTTAGAGCTATGAAGAGAATGACTGTGCATTGTGTAAATAGCTCAGTTGATCAAACATACTTAAGAAAGTCAGAGGTTAGTGAAATCTGATTGACTCTTCTCTCTTAGACTAAAAGTTCCGGTCACTCTCTGCTGTCCAGCTGAACATTTGAGTCTTCCGGGTCCTAGAAGGAGTTAGAAATCATCTGGGCTTGCTCTTGTTTGTGCAATCAAGCTTTACTATGCAATAGCTTACAGTCAGTGCCTCCTGGTTTCAGGTTCTCTGGTGCCCAGAACAAACTGTGGGCAGGTACCGCATCATATTCCCTGAATTTTCAATGCCATCTGCATTGCTTTAGAAACACTAAATGAACAGTAAAGGTTTGTCGAGTCGAATGGAAAGGCTTAAATAACATTATTTTGTATTTTCCTTGCCAATAAAATTTGGATAAATATTTACATACTTCACAAGATTGTTCACAAAACTTATGGGTATAACATTCAAGAAGGAGGAGCATGGCATATTTTCTGACCAAATGTGCACCAAAACAGTACTTGAACACTTTTTCATTCCCAGGCTTCTTGCTCCTGATTATGTGGAAGTCTGTCTTGGTGATGGAGGTGGATCACAGTGAGAAGATAGGAGGAAACCAGCTCTGCTACTGGACCAGAGTTTATATCAGAGGACTAATATTAGAAGTCACAAAAATATGGTCCTTAGAGACTCGTGGAAGAAACAAAAATCTCTGGAACCCTAGGTACAAAGTAAAAAAGAAAACACATTCTGTTTATTTGTGCATGCCTTAAAAATAGGCTGGTTTGTTTCTTCCTGCATGACTGCTGAGTTTTGAAAGTGAGTTCACATCATTGTTCTTTTATTAGATTCTTTTATTTCTAAAAAAGTAAATAGTTGGCCAAATTCTAGCTTCCACCTTAGACTGGAGACACTGAGTAAAAAGTTTGATCTTATACGTTGTCATCTGGTCAGAGTTGGACACTGTTCACACTCCACATTGGTCATTTTGTCAACTGGGTTGTGGTTTGCTTTAAGAGTATCGGTTGCTCGTGTATGCATTTGATCACATAGAAAGCTGTTCTGTTGACATCTTTTCTCAATAAATGTCTCATTATTACAGTGGGTGAAAAACCAGCCAAATCCTTGCACTCCAGAGCTTTATAAAAATCTGGAACATTGGACCGAAGGCAAAAATTAGCCACTCCAGCAAAGCTTTCAAAATTTCTCATCTTAGTGCTAATTTTATAGAAAGGGACATGAAGTTTTACTCTCTCCTTAGCTCACACCTTATTGCACCATTTTGTCCCCTTAGGTGCTTTTCAGTTTGTGATAGAAATAGATTTATTTCTTGCTCTTTTTTTACTTTTTTTCTTTTTTTTTTTTGCAAATTTCACCCATTCAGATTAAAATGGTAAGGTGGACTCCACATGGCCATCACTCAACACAGCAGTGACTTATTCATGACCAATCAGCTTCTTATAAATCTTGCCTATTTCTCTTAACTCATTTTTCAGCTGCTCATCATTTCAGTCATAAATACTTCCATGCATATGTCTAAAAGTTAAGAACTCTCTTCAATCATTTTCACGATAGTATTGTCCCCATGATGTCAAATATTTATAAGCAGTGTTTTCTTTTCCCTGTTAGGGAAGAAAGAGGAGGAATTTATCAGTCAGCACAAAGTCGTCTGAGCGAAGCAAGCAGGATCTACGTGCTGGTGGCACCTTGTTCCCTGCACTCAGTTGGCAGAGGTAGGCAGATCTCTGTGAACTTGAGGCCAGCATGATCTACGTAATAATTTTTAGCACAGCTAGTACAGAGTGAGACCCTGTCAAAAAAAAAAATAACAAAAAACATAAAAATGAACAAACCCAAAAATAAACAAGAAAGAAAGTTTTGTTCTGTCAAATGTAACATATTAACTGCACAACAGTGATGTACAGTACACTTTAAGGTTCAGAAGAAAAGACAGTGAGGCAATTATTTTTACCTATTTGAACACTACCTAATGCATACACGTACTCGAATATTAGATAGTATACTTTATTTGAGGGATGTTTGCCTACCAACAGGTTGACATGCCTTGTCAGATGGCTCCATGCTCACGGGGAAAGCTGAAATTTGATCCAATGTGTTCTAATATGGAAGAGGGAGAGATGAACTAGGGACAGATATGATTAAGATACCTTTTGTACATTGTAAAAGAGTAAATAAAAATTCCCTTTCTGTTTGCCCAGATATGTGTTTAATTTTATAAAAAGAGTTTGAGTGGTGGTATCCCACATGTATAGATGATATTCTCCCCCAAGAAGCCAGTGGTTATGAATAAAAAATACCAGGTTCCAGGTGTGAGAGATACCTCCCTTTGATGTGTTAGCTGGAGGGAGAAAACAGACCTGCAGAGACTCACAGAACAGTATAGACTATCACCATTGTTTTCAGTTGCCAACCAGAACTTGGTAATAAGACTGCTCACATCACTTGGCTATTGTATTCATTAGCTCACTGCAGCTGTAGAGTTACCTTCACACTATTGGGCCAACCACCACTACATTGTGTAGGGAGAGGTGCTTGTATTTAGTAGTTAAAGATTTGGAGAAGGGACTTCCTTCGTTGGTATAGCCATGATAAATTCCTCATGCTCCAACAAATAAGTTCCCACCCATGTTAATGCAATGAACTGCAATTGTTCTCAGTGATTTATAAAAAAAGAAAGAAAGAAAGAAAGAATGGAAGGAAGGAAGGGAGGGAGGAAGGAAGGAAGGAAGAAAAAAGAAAGAAAGAAATTAAAAAAGAAAGAAAAAGAAAAAGAAAAAGAAAAAAAGAAAAAAAGAAAAAACCTGAAATAGAAGGGAAACATGGTAGGAAGAAGGGGTTCAACGGGAAGGGCGGTGGGATAAAAGAGGGAATTGGGGTAGAAATGACAAAATTTTCTTATACACACATATGAAACTATCAAAGTTGTCCATTAGTCATATAGAAAGATGAAGCCAGAAACAAAGGACACTGGCATTCCAAACACTTGGGGAACAGATAAATGTTTACATTTTCTATTATGCTAACAAACAGTGACTATATATGCATCTTCAAAGATTGCTGGTTAAGGATTATTAATGTGACTCCATTTAAGGAGTAATGTTTCAAAATGACCATCTATATTCTCGGGAAAATGTTTTTTTTATTATTATTAAAAAGGTTTATTTTAAGAAATAGTGAAATCTTAATAAAAGCTTAATTTTTATTTAAGGATGCTTTAGTGAAGATGCTGTGGTGCTGGGCACTGTTTATGGTTGCAAAGGCAGAACTGAACAAAAACTGGCAAGCATTTCTGCTTCTGTGGCAACTTCATTCTTCTGTATACAGATAAAAACATAATCACTCTGCATACCAAACTGGTAAGAATGCAAATTCTTGGATTCTGAGAGTCAAGACTCTTACATCTGCATTTTCTCTCCTCTCTGCATTGTCTTGTGCACTTTCCCTTTAGACTCTCATGTAAGAACTTCTATTCGGTACATAAACCTGATGTGGGTAACAGTTCACACAACACTTAATGCAGTAATGGGACAAAGTCTGTGTTGGACAGAGTGTGTCTGCTGGTGTCATTCCTTGAATTCCATAGTCCTGCAGATTTATCGTCTGAAGAAAACTGATGTGAATGCCTGAAGAAATTCCTAGCAACTCAATTCCTGGATACCATTTGTCCTCAGTAGTCACGCCCTGTTGATGTGGTTGCTGGTGTCTGGCTGGTACTGCCAGACACCCTTGTCATTGTGGAAGGTTGGAATTCTTACCTCTGGTGAATGTTTCTGTTTTGGTTCCGTCAGCCTGCTCTTCCATCTCTCAACAACACTGAGGATTGACTTACCTCTCTCAAGTAGAATACAAAGATTTGTACTTTCCTCAAGTTCATGTGACTTGAAAAAGCAATGCATTCATTTAGTTATAAACACAGTTTTCATTTCCTATTGTTTAGTGAGGTATATATTAATAGTGTGTGTTTCTCATTTACTTGTGTTTACCCAACAATAATAAATGTCAACACTCTAAAATATTTTTAGTTATGTAACAGGCATACTCCCACTCTGAGAAAATCAGTACTTCTTGAAGAAAAAATATACTACAAACAAAACAACAACAAAAACAACACAAAAATCCTTACAACTTAAAATGCTCCACTATAATAAGAACAACAAAGGAGGAACTTTATTAGGCTCACTTTCTGTGGGGTATATGGCACAGTTTCAAGGCTTTGAAGAAAGTGTCCCTTAAAAGAGGCTAAAGGGGACAAGTACTAAGATGCATAGGGGGAGGGCAGAAGAAAGACTTCTCTTTAGAATTCTAAGTCATTTGAAAACAGCAGCGTCAGAAACAAAAATTTCAGGAGCTTTTTATAACCAATGGAAATTATTTCTCACCAACACAGAGTTTGGCTTCTGTATATTTTCCTCTTTTTTGAGCACTGTTGATAGCCACAGATCATCACTGACCAAGATGTTGCTGGGGATCTCCAGAGAGGGGCCACTGGATTGCATTGCTATTCCTAGCAGTAATATCCAGGTAGTCCCAATGACTTGTCTAAGAACACAGAACTTTTCAGAGATGGGCCTCCTGACTCCAAACAAATGTAGTGATGAATGTGAGTATTGTCCATGGCATTCTATTGCAATAATTGTGATAATGGTTATTGTGATGGTTTGTATGTGCTTGGCCCAGGGAGTGGCACTATTTAGAGGTTTGGCCTTTTTGGAGTAGGTGTATCACTGTGGGTGTGGTCTTTAAGACCCTCATTATAGCTACCTGGAAGTAAGTATTCTGACAGGAGCCTTCAGATGAAGATATAGAACTCTCAGCTCCTCCTGCACCATGCTTGCCTGGATGCAGCCATGTTTCTGCCTTGATGATAATGGACTGAACCTCTGAACCTATGAGCCAGCCCCAATTAAGTGTTGTCCTTGTAAAAGTTGCCTTTGTCTTGGTGTCTGTTCACAGCAGTAAAACCCTAAGACAGCCATTACACTTTGTGGTGAGGGAGTCTGATTTCCTTTTCTGTTCTTTTGATTTACTTTCTAAAAATAAATTTAAGATGAAAAAATGACAAAAATCCTAATATAGGGAGGGAAACTAGAGATTAATTGGGAAAGAAAAGGATAAACCTGTCAGGACTGACTACAACACACATGCAAGTTCTGTAGAGGAAACATATAAGGCTCCCTTGAAGAAATCTTAATAGGTCCTAGACACTACAATGTAAAGCCTTGAGATCAGCAGGGATGATCTTGCCAGGCTTTGCCATTGTGTTAACAAAGTCATTATATTCAGCACAGCATGTTTTTAGCTGTGTAAAGTTATATAAAGATAGTTTACATGTATCTTGCATTTAGTTGCCATATTCAATTCAGTCACAAGCACAGCATAAGAAGTTCCACCTCCTCATCTGTTCTGATGTTTGGGCATCAGTTCCTACAGCAGTCAAGCAGACTTGATGCTGATGCACAGCTGAAAGGACCAAGTGATTCCTTTTGGTTTTCCGTAATGTGTGCTGCTCCACGTCTGCCTTAACTCTGCTCATCAGCACTTTCTTTGATGTCTGAGAATAATATTTTCTGCAATTCCCGTTAAGAAGAAATTCAGCTGCAACAAAATTTTTTTTTTCTGATTTAAAAACTTTCCATCTTGGAAGTGAGCTCATTAAAACACAGGAAGTTTACAAAGAGTTGGAAACAACAAGCTATTCTGAGGGAAGGTGAAATGTGCCATCCTTGAAGGAAGCCACTTCCTGATTACTCAGAAAATACTCAATAGCTTCAGGAAGTCCATGAAACTGACCAGATTCACTAGGCCCCTCCTTTACTAACATAGATAAGCAGTAAAATTGCTAAGACACTCTTAAACAAATTGGGCTGCCTAGAAGATGCTCAGACCTGGAAGCCAGATGGATTGCCTAGAAAAAGCAATGAGCTACTGGACTTCCTGGAGGTAGCTCAAACCAATTGAGCCACGTGGAAAGAGTACTGTCCTATTGAGCTGCCTGAATATGCTCTGTGCTCCGCAGGTTCCCAGTATTCATGAACTCTCAACCATGCTAAGTCAGGCATTGTTGATGTGACTCTTTTTTAATCAGTTTTGCTTCTCTAACTAACTCCTCCCCCATATATTTCTAATACAAAATAAATACAGACAATTTATAATTAGCCTCAATAAAGACATTGGCTAGGTCACTAAGTCATACTTTGGTGGTATCTTTACATTAGTTTGTCATTGGGTCCCTATCTTGGAATGAGTAAGTGTTTATTCTTACATTCTCAGGAATAGTGTCACAAAACTCTGAGTGTTTGGGAACCAGATGGAAAGGAAAACCCTAAACTAAACATTTCTTACTAATCAAAATGTCATAATGTCATCCAAATGCCTAATAATAGCCACTTTAAGTTTTTTTTTTTTTTTTTTTTTTTTTTTGGATTTGTCAGGGGAAAATATCTCAGAAGTACTTAGAGTGGCTGATGACTAAGTATGGCTCTATATTCAGTTGTAGCTTAATGGGGATAGACTTAGTCTTTTTTCTCTTCAGAAAGCTATCTCCAACACATACATACAAAGGGGTCACTATCTACCGGTGCATCACCTAACCTAGTAGCTATCATTAGCAAGTGCCTCAGAAGATGTAGTCAAGTTGGCTTTCAATTGTCTTTATTTCTGCTTAGTGTCTGTTAAGGCCCTAACTATAGATCCTTCATGCATGTTGAGCTTAACATAATAGAATACCAATAAATGTATTTAAGTTAGATTAATATGTACATATTAAATATGCACTACTAAATATGCATTATCAAATTATCATATATAATTCTATTTCACTTTCCACAGAAGTCTCAGAAAAATTCATGCTACCATAGCCCTTCATAAGACACCACCCAATGAATATAGGAAAGAATTAAGACACCTCACCCCAGCTGAAAAGGATTTTTTTTTGGTAGTTAATGACTACTAGTGGAGGGCAAGTCCATTTTCTTCTGAGATCTGGCCATTGGCAGATTTCCCATGTTGTTATAGATGGCACACAGTCTTGAAGCACTAATTGGGCTGAGCAAATTAAAAAAACAAACAAAAGAATCCATGACGTTAGCTATAAGACATAATTGGGTGGTTCTGGAAGGAGTTGAAAGAAAGGAGAGCCATGTATTTGATCAAAGAACATTATAGACACGTATGGGATTCTCATACATATAAAAGAGATGAAAGGATAGCTGATAAATTCTTAGGGGATGTTTCATTGTGATATGTAAAAAATGTCATAATTACATACAAGATAATTTCAAAGAATGAACCAACTGTTAAAATAGTATAGAAAAGTCTAAAATTGAAGGAAAGGGGGATCTGTAACACCAGACAGGCATTCATATCCATGGTGAGGGAGCTCTGATCAGTCAAGATCTTTGATCGGTGCAGTAAGTCACAAGCAGGTGGGAGAATGCACGAGAACTCTAGAATGTAACAAAAAGGATCCAGATGGGGAATTTCATGCATGGAAAATGTCATCAGTCACGTTCTGAGGACCAAAAGGGGCTGATACTTCCTGTGCTGTGAACTTGTTCTTATTCATTGACTAGATGTAGATCTCAGCAAGACATATGATGTCCTCAATAGGCAGAGTGTTCACTGTTACATTTGTCAGTGTCAACTAGGAGAGCAGGACCTTACTAAAGTCCTATGCAATGGCCAACTTTATTCAGAGCATCACCCAGTTTATACTCCCAGGGTTAAGAAGAATCAGATGAGTATGGGGTATTGTTCAACCACAAGAACAAGCCACACATGGCAAAAAACATATTTTTCCATAAAGGCATGTGAATTAACAACAGCTGAGGTAAACCCAATCCTATCTGCTGCACCTGGGAGAAGCAGAAAACACTTCCAAAGATCAAGTCTGTATTTTGAAAACACTGAGCTCACAAAATTCTTGTCTTGTTTTTGTTTTTTTCATAAACACTAAGAACTCCCCTCAATTGACTCGATTCTGGAACTGTGTTTTGGCAGTGGAGTACATGAATACTCTACTCAACACATCCTGTATCGCTTTTCTGAAGCCATAAGGTAAAGAGTTCCTATTGTAGTTCATTGGTATTTATAGAAGACAGGGAAAGTTGCCATTTAGGGCTCAGAATATGTGTACTTCTTTAAATATTTTACTTTAAATAGCAAGCCTCCAATGTGTTCTTTCTTTCACTGTGAAGTCTTGGTAACCATTTTACATTACTATAGGTCTACATTAGTAGCCTGGTCATAGTTCTGAGGCAATTGTGAGGCTCACCCTCTCCTGCCCCCACACCTTTCTAACTGATATGATTGTAAAAAGGAAGAAGGAGGAATAAGAGGAAGAGGATAGCAACAACAACAACAACAATAACAAAACAAGAAGAAGAAGGAAAGGAAAACAGAGGAGAAATGAAACAATAGTTAATCCCATTTAATAACTTTTAATTATTTAAATTAAAATTAAAGGTGAAGAATATTAAATTAATTAGACAAAATTCATGAAATTAATACAATTCCTTAAGATCAGAATACAAAAAGACAAGTCTTCTTGTTTAGATTTCAAGTTAGATATATTTGATCACCTGTGGAAATAGACTGATTCCATAAACATGTTATCCTTTTAGTAATTTGTACTTTGGGGAGTTAATGCATCTGTACTGCCTGGCTTTTCAGACCTATAAACTGAATAAGAAAAGAGAAGCCTTCTGCCCTACTTTATCAGTTGTTCGGTCTTTGTGGTATGGTCACATTGATAAACTGCCTTAGTTGTTATCAGTTTATGCTTATATTTCTAAGTCGTATCTTTTTGTTTGACCATTTCTACTTATTTCATGATACAGAAGATCACATTTTACCTAATAACACAAATGCCCTTTTCCCATCAATTTTTAAAACAGGCTATACTTTTGATTAAATGAATACCCAAACATCTACCAGGTTGTGATTATGTAAATGTGGTCCATTGTGCATGAAATCTGCGTTCTGATTATCCATTTCGGTACCTGTTAAACTTGTTTGTATTTTGAGGTAAGTTTTTTCTCCTTTGATTTGTTTTCTGTGTTCTTATAACCCGATGATTAAGAATTCCAAAAGTTTCAATATGTAAAAATCCATCTGCATATAATTTCATACACAGTAGAGCCTATCTGGTGTTTCTTGAGATCATTTTAGTCTGGGCCTGATGCTACTGTACTGTCTAGCTTACACTTCGGACTTTCTACACATTGCTCATTTCCTTAGCCTGAGTCCAGTATTCATTTTTTAAATTGAAACTAATGCCAAGTAGTTAATATTCCCCATCACCCTGACTCTACCTATGTGAGGGGGCAGAAAACCTTTTTTAGTGAACAGTTGACTTTAGGGAAAGGAAAGTATCTAGGTGGTCCCATCCAAGTTTAAAAGACATTAAAATTAGAAAAAATTTTACAAGTACTTATAGAGGAGGAAGCAAAAAGAAAATTCAGATTCTAAGCACAAGAAGGGCTTTATGTGCTTGGCTGGTTTGAAGCTGGATAAGGATTACATCAATACTACCATCCAAAAAGAGGAAATTATAGATCCAAAGCTGCAGGAACTAAATTTTCCAGCAACTCCACGTGCACGCGCGCGCACGCGCACACACACACACACACAAATATATATTTGTTAGGGTTAGGGTATATATATATATGAAGGCCTGGTTAGATTTAGCAGACTTAAACTACAAATTCCTGATTCTCTTTTCCCGTTTTTCTACTAAAAATATATCATAAATTTGAATAAACTTTTTCTATATCTGCTTAATAAGACTATGTAAATTCAGTCCATCAAACTACTTTGAAATGGTTACATTAACTCCCATGGCTGGATGCTACATTCTGCCTTAATCAGAGAAATCTGTCTTTGCAACTAATATTGCTAAATGCAGAGACACATGGCTTCATGTGCTGGTTAGTTGTTGTCTGTCAACTTGACACAAACTAGACTCATTTGGGAAGAGAAATACTCAACTGAGAAATTTTCCCCATCCAAATGGCCTGTGGACACGTCTGTGGGACATTTTCTTAATTAGTAATTGAGAGCCCAGTAGCCCAGTGGGAGAGCCCAGCCCAGTGTGGGAAGTACCATCCCTATGTGGGTGGTCCTTGGTCTTAAAAGAAAACTGGCTGAGCTAACAATGGGGAAATCTTGTGAGCAGTGTTCCTTCGTGATTCATTTTTTGCTCTGGCTTCCATGGATAATGGACTATAAAACTTTTAACCTGAAATAAGCCATCATCTCCCAACAATGCTTTATCTTAGCAACTAAACCAAACTTATACAGAAGCTGATGGTGAAAAAGTAGTCGTGCTGTGATGGAACTATGTTTTCTGCAATGAGATTATGGAAAGATGGTTTGGATGAAAAATCAGAGCTTAGTTGGTTGCTCTATAGGAACTTGGAAGACTATGCTGAGAACAATTTAGACCATGGAAGTCTGGCTTGTGAAATTTCGGAGGGATGTTTGGGAGGTCTGCAAGGACTCTACCAGGGCTGCACATGTGACATGTTGGAATGAAGCATTTGGTTTCTGGTCGGCTGGGGCTTATTAGCTGTGTTTAATAAGAGATCAGCAGCACTGAAGTGAACCTTGGCTTTAATGGGGCAATTGATGCTGGTTAGCAGGGGCAGAAAAAGTCAGCTCTGATCAACAGAAGACCGGGATCACCAAAATGAAATCTTCTGGGAAGTATTTCCCATAACACATTGGGAGTGTGTGTGTGTGTGTGTGTGTGTGTGTGTGTGTGGTGGTGGTGTTGGTGGTGATGGGCATGGTGGTGGTAAGTGTACATCTCAAGTTGGCAGCCAAAACATAGTGTAAGAATCTTTCATGTGATGATGTGACAAGGCAAAAGTTCCTCCATCTGGTCTCAGTAGAAGCCATCTTTGATTTAACTTTTCTTGCTTTACTTACCACCACCCTAACATGGACTCAGGTTGTCTGTTACACTGCGTTCACATGTGGAAGCTGACACTTGATTCCTTAAAGTTACAAAACAAAAGAAAATCATAAATCAAGGCATTTTCCTAACACATTGTGAGAACATGGCAGGAGATGGGTTAGAAAAAAGCAGGGAATCTTGATGTCGATTTTGAATGTTATCTGATAACATTGTTAGCTTTTGAGCCGGTGGAGGCTAGTTTCTATTAAGTGCATAAATTCTCTTAAAGTTTTACCTCATTGTTATAAGAATGTTATGTCAAGCATAGAGGTGGACAATGGATGGCTGTTAAGGAACTAAAGATAGCATAAGATAACTGTAATTCTGGGACTGTAATTTTCCAGTCACCAAAACCATGAATTTGCACTAATAAACAATCAGCTTTGTGTCATCGTTAACTTGGTTTGGCATTTAGTTCACACTCTGAACTTCATCGAGTTTTTTTTTTTTTTTTTTTTTTTTTTTTTTTGACCCATGTTTTAAGGTATCTGTTTTTCCCCACTTTCCAATCTCAACAATCTTACAATCTCTTTGATGACAACAATATCTCTGAATTCCTTCCCCCAGGAGAAATAATACATCAGCAATTGGCAGACTTGATTAACCTACACAGATAACATGAAGTGATGAGTACATGATAGAAGGAAAAAACTGATTAGCTAATAAGCTACATGTAGATAAATTATTTTAGATGACAGTTCTTCAGGTATTGAATCATCTGATATAGCTTTAGGATTTAGATACCTATTAATAATCTTCATAATATCTATATAATATAATATATTTCTGTTCATAATATATCATTTCACTTTGTCACCAACTGAATTTCTCTCTCAGAAACATCCTCATGTTCATGAACATGTTCCTTTTGGTGAGGCCATGTGATCTTTTCCTTTCCATAATTTCTCAAGATAATCTTAACTTGTCTTATTAAGAGCAAAAGGTAATTCATGTTTTCTTCAAATAATAGGTACCCTATGATGTTATTAACTTTTGTAACAATGTCCTGTCAAGTCTGTTAATGTTATATATATATAAAATACTTATACACATAAATATTATATATAATTTACATAATATATAAAATAAAGAATTTATAAGAAAATCAATTGAATATGATGTTTTAATGAAATATTGTGATGAGCATATTAAATTAAAAACAAAATATAATTAAAAATGAGTTACAGGTAAGTATAAGTTCCTGGAACTTTAAAAAAATTCATTGTGGTTCTTGTGCATTAGAAAATGAATATAGACTTCACAAAGCATCTGCATTGTGCTCCATTTTCCATCACACTAATCCACTCTGTCTATTTCTAATTAAAAGCATATCCTGTAATCTTAACCTAATCCTGGATAATTTGAGACATGAAAGGGTAGAGAAGAAAGTGATTCCTGTTGACAGACTATGGAGAACAATGGCTGTACTTTTGAGGCAGGATGGAATTGTGGAGACAGGGAAAGGAGCCCCTTGCCCCAGGGTCTGGGCGAAGCCTCTCTCCAGCTGAGACTCAAGAATTTTAGCATGATTAGCCTCAGCTGATGTGAAGATTGTCTGCATGAAGATAATGCTCTTTTTACATAAGGATATTTTCAAATAAGAATCTGAAAAGCCAATGAACCTTGCTAAGTCCTAAGCCTGTGTGACTTTTAAATATAGCTTTACCCTTTCTTGGACACTTTCCGTGAAGCTCACAAGCAAGGGTATTAACTTTTGTTTATAGTTTATAATTTTGTCTGAAGTGTCCAGGCGACTCTTGTGATGAAGATTCTATCTTATCTACACTATCCCGTCTAGTGTACCTCAGAAATTGCTCATTTAAATTCCTTCACAACCCTTTAAAGATTTTAAGTTCAAAACAAACAAGGAGCGAAGACATGTGTCTGTCTTTAGACATGTGTACATTTGAATATGTCTCCTTTCTCTCGAATGCTTCTCTTGCTACAACCCCTCACTCTTAAATATGTTTAAACTCCCTTTTAATAAATTTCAGTGCATTCTGCTTCATAATGGCTTGTTGTGTATCTGTGAAATTCCTTTATAGTGGTGAAATCAAGAATCCAGTTTTATGCTACAAAAATAAACTACCAAGCATGATGTGCCCATTGGCATTAATAATGGTATAAAAGTTAAGAGACCAAGTGATTTCTGATGGCATTTAAGATCTACTGCACAGGAAAGATTTAACACCTGGAATTGCATATCTGGAAAAAAGTCCAAGGCAGGTCATAAGCCATGGTGCCTCACCTACTACTGTTGCTTTCGAAATTGACATCAAACTGTTTACTGGATACTTTTGTTTATGCCTATAGGTTCGTGCCATTCTGAGCCAAATCCAAAGAAGCCTCCTTCTTTAGTGCCTGGTGACTTGTGCAGAGACTCATGACTCCCCAACATGCTGAGAAGAAATGACTGTTGAGTGCCCAGCCCTAACTGAGTTTGAAAAGTCCAGTCCTATGCATGTCACCAAATCATGAGTAGAATGGCCATGTCATGTTCTGAAGACAGAAAGTCAGAGCATTCTTCCCCATCCTCTAGCCCCACGTTCCTTCTGTCACCCCTTCCTCAGCTTCCTGAGTGTTATAGGCAGTCATACAGATATACACTGTTAGCTTCACTACCTGAAGTTAGACTACGAGAGAGGAGGAGACATCATTGATGCTGTCAAGGATGACATAAATGCTTGAGAAATAAACAGCTATCTGTGCTCATGCAAGTAAACTCACTGAACTCTCTCTCTCTCCTTTCTCACTCATGTTATCCCCTCCCCCCCCATTTCCCCAACCAAAGATCTGAAAGTAGAGGAAAAGAGAAAACTATTTTGGAAGAAGCAGTTTATCATGAAGAAAACAAAAGAGGGTATTGAATGCAAATATGCTAAAAATATATTAAATACATGTATGAAGTCCCCCCCAAAGGCATTTAAATAAAAGATTATCAGGCTTTACCTGAGTGGCAGTCTCTAAAAAGAATTCTCCAGGCTGTTGCAGATAGCAGTGTGGTCTGAGTTTCTCCTTCAGCCTACTAATTAGTTTCAGATGTCTGGATTGACCCCCTGAGGATCTCTGATACTTGGCTTTGAGCTGAAATATGGGAGTTGCAATTACTGATAAGGTAGAACAGGATAACAATAGTATTGATTGGATCAGCCTAGGGCATTCCTTCTTTTCTGTCCCAGATGTAGCTGAGGACTCAGTTACAGGCTGAATAGTTGGAACAATTCGATACTGGTCATTTAAAAACCAAGGTACTTGATGCTCCACATACCAGCAGACTTGAATTTCAAATCCATAACACTTGTTCTTAATCGTAAAGCAGAGCTGTGCTGACCCAGACCATCTTTCTGGGTTGGAGTCTAGAAACCAATAGACTGAAGCATGGCCTGTCTTTGCTTACCTTTCATTGACAGTAGCTTCTGGAATTTACCTGTAATTGTGTTATATAGGAGAAAGGCGTATCATATAAAATTGTATTAGAAAATATTCAAGCTATCATAAGACTCATACATAGTATAGTGTCTAGGTTGTTTTAGTGTGAAACCTCAAATAAATTTCCTAGTCCTAAAAGTCTGTAGTGTTTTCAGAGAATAGTTTTTAAGAATTAAATAAGATGTGCAGTTTTATGGGGTCCAGTTTCTATAATGTTAATTCTGCTAGGCTTATCAGCTTCTGATATGTCTGCGTGAAATGGCACTTAGTTCTCATCTCCACAGCAAAAGGAAATGAATTGACCAATGAGAATCAGGGTCTTTTGGCTTCCAAATTAATTTGTTTGTATCTCAACAGTCTTTCTCTAGAGACCTCAGGTGTTTATGGAAGCGAGTCACCAAGGTTTTGTGCTTTCCTTTAATTGTGTTAGAACTGTTCTGAGAGCAGCTACCTACCAAGGTCAGGTTTTCTCATCTATATTGTTCTTTTTCTAAATTTCTCCTGTTCTATGACCCTATGTGACAGTTGTGAATAGATGCCTTACTTTTCCTGTTGCTGCAATAAAATAACCTGACTCAAAAAACTTAAGAGAGAAAGAGTTTAATTTGACTCAGAATTTAAGTTTACATAATCATGGTGGTGAAATTAAGTAGCAAGAACTTGAGAATGCTGATCAAACAGCACCCACAGTCAAAAAGGAAGAGAGGCTGAAAAGCTACTGATGCTCAGTTCTCCTTCTCCAGTTACATAGTCCAAGATCCCAGCCAGGGAATAATACCATCCCTAGTGGGCAGTTCTTCCTTGTCCAGTAATCCAACCAGGATAACACTATAGATGGGCACCTTAGGGTTTTCCTAGGCTATGAGAAATTCTCCAGCTATACTGTCCCAGCCCTAATAATCTGCTTTCTAAAGAGAAACGATAGAAATCTCTTTTCTACTCTACCTGAAAATATGATGTTCTGATGGACATGTGCTTTCTAGGACTGTAGCTAATGTCTATGCCTCATCCATGTTTTCCATGTGTCTGTGGAAAACTTGGAATGCCATTATTGTGACTTACAAACCAGATACTTTAATCTTATGGTTTCAATTTAAATATCTATTTATGACTAACACCTAAAGCATTATAACCCCAGCTTCTTTGATCTGTTGCTCAGGAATGTTTGGGTTTTTTTTCCTTAGCATCTGAGTGAATTTTAGTTATTTGGAGCTAAATTAACAACAATGTATCACTGACATCTCTGTGCAACTTTCCCTTCTTTCCAAGGAATTGTACCAGGCATTAGTGGACTTGAAGTTCATTTGAAATGGAAATGTCTAGTTTCTTTAACGAGTTAGTTATATCACATGATGTTTTTCTAGAAACTGTCTTGTGAGAGGAAACAAACATAGTTTGCTAAAAACAAACACTTGAGAGGGTGTGTGATGCTTAGAAAGAATATAAAATGAATCTCACAAGCAGTGGGAGGATGCTCTTACATTGCTATGCTGAGCAAAGCTTCGATGGTCTTTGCTGGTCTTCACTGGTCTTCACTTCATAGAGATAAATGCCCAACAAACTACTTGTGGTATTCTGGCCAATTCTGGCTACTTCTACTGACTTGAGCCAATTAGACAGGACCTTCCCATTTCTGCTGGATATGTTGCTGCTTTTGATTTGTGTTTGGTGTTTGCTATTGAACTGGATTTCTGGAATCCTGACAGCAAAGAGTGGAATTACCCCCAACAAACTTCTAAACATATTTACAGCACCTTTTTCTGTTAAGCATCTTTTTGTCTTTTCTCTGGTCAATGGGCTAAAAAGGAGGTTGAAGCATTTAAGAACCCTAAATAAAATAGTTTTTGAAAAAAATTCAAGCCTACGGTCATTAAGTATAAAATGTTCCCTCATTCAACAGTTTGTAAAACCAAAACCTCAAACTGTGGTATTTATCACACTAGATGTCCTACTGTTCTCCATGTCTAAACCGAGAAGGCAGAGATTAGAGAAGACTACAAGATGAAATAGTTTTAATCTAGTTCAGGTTTTGGGGACATAGTATATATAAGTAAACACTCCCAGTTTTCCAGATGAAAATTGTGCCAAGAATCTTAGAGGGTGATGGGTGAATCCTCTACTTAGCAGAGTCCTTTGGCACATGGCACATGGACCATGGCATGTTCTTGATTGAGAAGTTCTGTAGGACAGAGCATTCCTTGAAATGGGCTTTTTGGCCTTACCCACAAATTATGCTAATTTTAGATGTAATATTTTGGTATACCATTTGAGAGGAATATGAAATCATCCTCCTTAAAATTTAAAATACTATGAAAAAGGAAAGGAGGGCTGAAGGAAATATGGCAATTGAAGGAACTGGCCATCTTTGAGAAGAATAATGGTGGAACACAGAGTGCTTAGTTCAATGTTGCACATAAGTCAGTTCCAAAGGCAGATACAGGTTTATCAATTTTACAGTTCATAGTGATTGCTCTTACGATAAGCCTGCTACTTCCTTCTTATCAAGTTTAGTTATCATATAGGGAATTAAACTGCAAAAATCAGGATAGTCATTTGAGGCCTACATGCTTTTGTTTTTTTTTTTTTGTTTTTTTTTTTTTTTGTTAGTTTATTCACTTTATATCCCAATATCAGCCTACCTCCTCCCAGCACATCCTCACACAGCTTCTTCTCTCATTTATCCCTCCTCTTTTCTTGTGTGAAGGGTTAGGTCACCTGTGGGCACCCCTGCCCTGCCCTACACAGCAAGTCACTGCAAGACTAGGCACATCCTCTCCCACTGAAGCCAGACAAGGCAATCCAGTTAGGGGAGCAGGATCTACAGACGGGCAGGCAACAGACTTAGGGAAAGCCCCTGCTCCAGTTGTTGGGAAACCCACATAAAGACCAAGCTACACCTCCACTACATATGTTCAGGAAGCCTCAGTCCAGCGCTTACTTGCTCTTTGGTTAATGGTTCTGTCTCTGGTGTTCCTCAAGGATCCAGGTTAGTTGACTCTGTTGGTCTCCCTTTGGAGTTCCTGTTCTCTTCAGGTCTTATAAGCCTTCTTCCAATTCATCCATAAAATTTCCTAAGCTCCATCTAGTGTTTGGCTGTGGGTCTCTGCATCTCTTTCCATTGGCTGCTGAGCGATGTCTCTCTGGGGACAGTTATGATAGGCTCCTGTCTCCAAGTATAACACAGTATGCAGGATTGGTTCTTTCCCATGGGATGGGTCTCAGTTTGGGCCAGACATTGGCGGGCCATATTCTCCATATCTGTCCTTCTCCATCTTTGTCCCTGCACATCTTGTAGGTAGGACACATTGTGAATTGAAAGTATTGTAGGTGAGTTGCTGTCCTTATCCCTCCAATGGGAGTCTTGCCTGGGTACAGGAAGTGGCCACTTCAGGATCCAAATTCCCTACTCCCAGGAATCTCAGGTAGAGTCGCCCTCAAAAGTCTACTTTTGTTATGAGCTAGTATATCTATTTTTCAGAAATGCAGTGGCTCTGTGTCATCCCTTGGTGTATACAAGGCTTGCATTTACTGAGCCAATGTGCTGCGGTCAAACTCTAGTTTACATTGATCTGACCAATGTCCTGACACAAGTCCTTTTCTGATCACTAGCCTCTTCTCACTGGCCTCTTTACCCTTGGAATCTGTGCAAGGCTCCTACATCACATTATTATTAGTAGTTATTAATCTCAGAGATACAGGAAACTAACATTTACAACCATGATGGTTTGAGTGAGAATGGCCCCCACAGGCTCAATGTTTTAATAATTGGTCTCCAGTTAGTAGAATTATTTGGGAAGGACTAAGAGGTGTGGCTTTGTTGGAGGCATATCTCACTGGGAGAAAAGTCCAATGTTTTAAAAGCCCATGCCATTCCTAGTTAGCTGTTCCTCTGCTTCCTACATTGTGGATAAGGATGTAAGCTCTCAGGTACTGCTACAGCACAATGCCTACTGCCTGATGCTGCCTCCTTGTTGGAATGATGTTTTCGTACACTGCATGAAGATGTGCCTTTGTCTTTTTTTTTTTTTTTTTTTTTTTTTTTTTGCCTGCCTGAGGCACCTTCTGATTGGTTAAAATAAAAAATCCTATGGTCTACAGAAAAAAAGCAAGATAAGTAATAAAATAAGGCTCCATGTCCTTATTCAGGGTCAAGGAATAGCATAGAAAAGTCCCTTCTTTTATTCGTGACCATTATAGTCATTAATCATTGTAAAAAAAAAAAAAAAAAAAAAAACAAACACACAGACAGACAAAATCAAAATGACACAAGAAGCAAACAATTTATTGGCCTCTTTCATCATGGTGCTCTGCCATAACAATAGAAAATAACTCGGGTAAGAGCCCATTTTAAAATTCCCTTTGACAACTTCCTGTTTTTCTGTCATAGCCATGAGATAGAAAAGTTGCCTGTCATCCTGACTGTCAGAGTTGACTGGATGAGCAGTGATTTGTCGGGTGTCTCATTGATTCTATCTCGAATCTCTGATGTTGATGCCTAACTTAAGGTTCAAACTCCAAAGTAAATGTTCTCATGTGTCCAAAACCTAGTTAGTGACAAAGCTAAGATGGCCAGACCCTCAAGTCTACCTGCCATTATTATTTTCACTTACTTACACTGATATGCTTGCTGTTGTAATCTTTGTAAGTAAAATATTGATTTTTGTGTCTGACTAACAAGTAATTAATGGTCATACATTCTTAAAGTACTACGTGTACAAAGCCTGCCTGTTAGAAATTTAGAGATCTGCTTTTGGCTGTCAATGTATAACAATATCACCTGCAGCTTAAATGTTTTCACATAAAGAACAAAAGGAGTCGTAATTGTGAGAAAAAAATGTCTCTATTTACCTGTAGACATTTGGATTATTACCAATGTGGATTTTATCATCATAGCCTGAACATTCTTCTGGTTTCCTCATACCTCATCCATCCATACTCAGAGATAACCTCAAATTTACCCTGTAAAATAAAAGAAGCAGTGTTTGAGAGCCTAGTGGGGAACTCAGAGCAACAACCGGGGAGAAAGACTGTGAAAAAACAGAGAACAGAAATGACAACCTTGGCCAAAAACTATGGCTTGAATGAAGTAAGGGTCAGACTATGGGGGAATTCCTAAGGGCAATTAAAGAGGAATGTTGAAGAAAAACAGTTAAGCCATATAGATGACTATTTCTAAATGAATTGCAGAGGCAAAATTAACCTAGAGTGACAAATCTGACAGACTAGAGGTTTGATATTTTTTTGTAAACCACAAAAATGTCCTCTAGAAAATAGGAAGAGAAACACTGGTTTGTGTTTCAGCCTATATCCTTTTTAAAAAAAAAAAAAAAAAAAATCCTCTTTTATTCCATTTGTTTTGCCCATATACTTTTGGATATGAAGCTATCCACTGGAGGACGACTGATTTACTGGGATTTATAGCCTTAAAGAAAACCCATTCTCCTTCTCTTGGGAATTTTCGAGTGCCACACTTCTCATTTAGGGTTGGGACTTTGTGCACAGTTACCCTCTGCCATGCTGGGACTTTTTTTTTCCTAGCTTGAGTGTGCATGGACTAATTTATGCATATAACAATAATTTGTAAGATGTTGTTTAATATCTGCAGACTAACAGTAGTAAGCTAATCCCTATACCCCATGACCACGGATTCTTAGGCACTCCCCATATCCCAGGTCTCATTCTGGAGATGCCAAGCAACTCCTCACCCCTGTTAGTTGCATCCATATGGCTTTTTCAAAAGGTCTTTAGAGTTGGTTATTCCTTCCTCTATCCTGTTCTCTACCCTGCCATCTCAGCCTTGTCTAGTGCCTGATTTTAGTGGGATTGCTTCAAGGGTCTCTCCGTTTAGTTTGGTGATGGCTACTGGTTTGCTGTATATTGCATCCACTATGTTTAGGTAAAGAACTAGAATTCCTGATCTTTCCAAAACTTTTAACATGGAAGGGTGCTGAATTTTCTCAAATGCTTTCTCAGCATCTAATGAAATGATCATGTGTTTTTTTTTTTCCTTTGAGTTTGTTTATTTAAAGGATTAAGTTGATAGATGTTCATATATTAAACCATCCCTGCATCCCTGGGATGAAGCCTACTTGATCATGGTGAATGATTGTTTTGATGTGTTCTTGGATTCGGTTTGCAAGAATTTTCTTGAGGTTTTTTTGTTCGTTTGTTTGTTTGTTTTGTTTTGTTTTTGTTTTTGTTTTTTGCATCAATGTTCATAGTGAAATTTGTCTGAAGTTCTCTTTCTTTGTAGGGTCTTTGTATGGTTTAGGTATGAGCATAATTGCAGCATTGAAGAACAAGCTGGGTAATGTTCCTTCTGTTTCTGTTTTGTGGAATAGTTTGGAGAGTATTTGTATTAGGTATTTCTATGAAAGTCTAATAGAATTCTGCACTGAACTCATCTGGTCCTGGGCTTATTTTTTATTTTCTTATTTTTATTTTTTGCTGACTGCTTCTATTTCCTTTGCGGTTATGAGACTGTTTAGATGATTTACCTGGTTGTGATTTAACTTTGGAACCTGGAATCTGTCTAGAAAATTGTTCATTCATCCAGAATTTCCAGTTTTGTTGACTATGGGCTTTTGTAGTGGCATCTGATGATTTTTTTTTTTTTTTTTTTTTTTTACTTTCTTCAGTTTCTGTTGTCTTTCTTTTCATTTCTGATTTTGTTAATTTTAATACTGTCTCTGTGCCTTCTGGTTAGTCTGGCTAAGTGTTTATCTATCTTCTTGATTTTCTCAAAGATCCAGCTTCTGGTATTGATTCTTTGTATATTTCCTTTTGTTTCTACTTGGTTAATTTCAACCCTGAATTTGATTATTTTCTGCCTTCTACTCCTCTTGGGTGTATTTGCTTCTTTTTGCTCTAGAGCGTCCAGGTGTGCTGTCAATCTGCTAGTGTATGCTCACTCCAATTTCTTTTTGGCAGCACTCAGAGCTATGAGTTTTCCTCTTAGTACTGCTTTCATTGTGTCCCATAAGTTGGGTATGTTGTGCTCTCACTTTCATTAAATTCTAAAAGTCTTTAATATCTTTCCTTTTTCTTCCATGATCAAGTTATCTTTGAGTAGAGCATTGTTCAGTTTCCATATGTATGTGGCCTTTCTGGTTTGTGTGTGTATGTGTGTGTGTGTGTGTGTGTGTGTGTGTGTGTGTGTGTGTGTGTGTGTGTGCATTTGTGTGTGTAGGTTATGATGGCCAGTCTTAGTCCCTGGTCATCTCATAGGATGCATAAGATTATTTAAATCTTCTTATATCTGTTGTGGACAGTTTTCTGGTCAAGTATATTGTCAGTTTTGGAGAAGATACCAGAAGTTGTTAAGAAGCAGGTATATTATTTTGTTTTAGGATTAAATGGTCTATAGATATCTGTTAACTATTAGGTTCATAACTTCTGTTAATTTCACTGTGTCTTCATAATCTGTCCATTGATGAGAGTGGAGTGTGCAAGTCTTCCACTATTATTGTATGTTGTGCATTGTGTGCTTTTAGCTTTAGTAGGGTTTCTTTTATGAATGTAGGTTACCTTGCATTTGGAGCATAGATATTTCGAATTAAGATTTCATCTTGGTGGCTTTTTCTTTTGAAGAATATGAGTGTCCTTCCTTATTTTTTGGTAACTTTTTATTGAAAGCTGATTTTTCTTGATATTAGAATCACTACTCCAGCTTGTATCTTGGGACCATTCACTTGGAAACTTGTTTTCTAGCCTTTTACTTGTAAGTAGTGTCTGTCTTTGTCACGAGGTCTGTTTCTTATATGCAGCAAAATTCTGGGTCCTTTTTGCTTATCCAGTCTGCTAGTCTCTGCATTTTTTTATTAGAGAACTGAGTCCATTGATGTTTACTGATATTAAGGAACAATAATTGTTATGTCCTGTTATTTTTGTTGTTAGAAGAGGAATTATATTTGTGTTATTGTCATCTTTTTGGTTAGTTAAAAAATTACTTTATTGGTTTTTCTATGTTGTAGTTTCCTTCCTTGTGTTGGAGTGTTCCATCTATATCCTTCATAGGGCTAGATTTGTGGAAATATTTTGTATAGATTTGGTTTTGTCATGAAATATATTGGTTTCTTCATATACGTTTATTGAGAATTTTGCTGGATATAGTAGCCTGAGTTGGCATTTGTGTTCTCTTAGCATCTATATGACATCTGTTCAAGGTCTTGTAGCTTTTATAGTCTTTTTTGAGAAGTCTGGTATGATTCTTCTAGGTCTGCCTTTTTATGTTACTTGACCTTTTTCCCCATACCCCTTTTCATATTCTTTCTTTGTTTTGTGTATTTGGTGTTTAGACTATTATGTGATAAAAGTAATTTCTTTTTTGGTCCAATCTATTTGAAGCCCTGTATGCTTCTTATATGTTTGTGGGCATTTCTTTCTTTAGGTTAGGAAAGTTTTCTTCCATAATTTTATTGAAGATATTTACTAGCCCTTTAAGTTGGGAATCTTCACTCTCTACTATACCTATTATCCTTAGGTTTTATCTTCTCATTGTGTCCTGAATTTTCTGGATGTTTTGGGTTAAGAACATTTTGCATTTTCATTGTGTCAATGTTTTCTGTGGTACCATCTGCCCCTGAATTTTTCTCTTCCATCAAAATATATTTCTTATCTAATATATTTTGATAGAGCCTCCATGTGTAGCTCTGTCTCTCCTAGAATTCACCATGTTGACAAGGCAGGTCACAAATAAAAAAGAAGAAGAAGAAGAAGAAGATCTTCCTGCCTATGACTCTAGAGTACTAGCATTAAAAGCATTTATAACCACCCCACACTTTTCCAGCCATTTGTATTCTATTTCTATAAAAGTATCTGTTTAGATCAGCACCTCATTTTAAAATCAAGTCATTTGATTTATTGATATTTAGTTTTTAGTTTATTTCTATATTGACTGACACTATTAGATGTATAGCTATCTGGTACACTGGTTTTCTTTGTATTCTCTAGGCTGCCTCTTCACTTGGATGATGGTGCCTTTGACACAGGAGCTTCCAGTTTTATGAAATTCTATTTATCATTGTTGGTCTTAATGCCTGTGCTACTAGGATTCTATTCAGAAAGCCTGTGCTTGTGTCTTTAGATTCAAGTTTATTCCCTAGTATCTCTTCTATCAGATTCAGAATATCAGATCTTATGTTGAGGTACTTGCTCATGTTAGAATTATGTTTTGAACTGAGTGAAAAATAAGAATCTTGTTTCCTTCTTCTAAACTAAGCAATTAGGCTGACCTCATTTCTTGAAGACGTGTCTTTTCTCCAATATATATTTTTCCATTATGGTCTCTTTATCAAAACTCAGGTGGCTTTAGGGGTATGAGATTATAAGGAGGCTTTCAAATCCATTTATCAGTGATTTTGTTTTATGCCAGTACCATCCAGTTTTTAATTATAGCTTAGAATCTGAAATGGTGGTGCCTCTAATAGGTTTTTTAATATTATTGTGGATTTTTAAAAATATATTCTGTGTCTACATATGAAATTAATGATTATTTTTTTCATTTCTGTGAGTAATTGCACTGGAATTTTGATAAACCCGTGGACTATTTTGGGCAGAATAGTTCCCAATATTCATCCTACCAAAATGAGCATCAGAAGTTTTCTTGTTATCTTTAATTTTTTCAACAATCTTAAAATCATATATAAATTCTTTGCTCAGAAATAGTGAATACACACACACACACAGAGAGAGAGAAACACACACATACACACACACACACACACACACACACACACACACACACATATATATATATCAATTCCTTGCTCAGAAATAGGGAATACACACACACACACACACACACACACACACATATCAATTCCTTGCTCAGAAGTAGTAAAATGATGGATTCTGCTTTCTAATACATCCTGTGATTCTTTACTGGATGATTAGTACTACTCATATGAAAAGTTATTAAACAATGTATGCTTCCTGTTGTTTGTTGTTTTATAATTGATTTTTTACATCTCCTTGGATTATCTGTTCTAAAATTCTTTATTTCTTCCCAGTACCCTCTTTGGTGTGTTTAACCTTCTCTTTTTGGACCAAATAATCCCTTCCAGTATCTTCTGGAGAACTGGTTCGGTGCTAGTTAGTGTTTGAAATCTGTTTTCATCATACAGAATTTCCCTTTCTCTTTTAATTATGACTGATAGTTTGCTGGGTATAGTAGTCCTGTCTATTTATTATCTGTGGCCTTTCATAACTGGTAGAACATTAATCCAAATACCAAAATACCCAGTGAAAAAAATAGCTGTTACTCTAATAGGCCTACTTTATACATGGCTTAGTCTTTCCAGTAGTTTCCAATATCCTTTCTTTGTTCTATATAGTTAGTGTATTGAGTATTGTATAAAATGGAAAGTTTCTTTTGGGTACAGTCTAGTTGGTGTTCGTTCCATATTTCACCTTGATAGGCATCTCTTTCCTTAGATTTAGGAAATTCTGTTTTCTTAATTTGTTGAAATTGTTTTCTACACCTTGACCTGGGTTTGCCCTTCTCTACCTGTAACTGGTAGGTTTGGTCTTTTTATAGTGTCCCAGAATTCTTGTATGTTTCATTTATTTGATTGTTTGTTTTTAATTGATGAAACATTTTCTCTGAGTGAACCAGTTTTTCTACTTGTATAAAAGATCTGATATTCTCTCTTCCACTTGATCTGTCTACTGATGAGGTTTTCCTCTGAGCTTTTTATTTGACTTCCTAAATTTTTCATCTTGTGTTTTATTTCACCTTGGCTTCTCTTTAGATATTCTATCTCATTATTAAATTCCATTTTTTCACATCAGGAATTATCCTGCATGTATACAGATTCCCCCGAACTCATTACTATTATTTTGAAATCTTCGTCTTCTGACTCATCTAAGTTGCTTTTCTCGGGGAGTACTAAATTTTAGAAGGGAAATATTATCTTGGGTGTTCATGCTGTTTGGGTGTTTGTGATAGGTTGAAGGCTTCTGGAGTTAAGTCATTGGTACGGATTTCTCGGTCTTGTTGTGTTGAATGAGCATTTATATCTGTCTGTTGTTACCCCAATTCATCAGATTGTAGAGCAGCTCAATGGGGCTTACAACTCAGTCTTGGTGCAGCCCAGTGTTGTTTGAACTTGGTTTCAGAGGGGGCCAGGGACATGATAACACTTTTATCTATGTTGAGAAGAAAAGCTTCTTTGGAGTCAAAAGATTCTCACAACCTATACTTGGGAGTCAGGAATGTATACCTGACTCTTGTCAGACTGCAGAAGTGAGAAGAGTGGAGGCAGGAGCGTGGTGACTGACCCTACACAGAAAAGAAAGGCCAATTGGTGGGACATGTGATGCCTAGGCAGTATTCTGGGAACTGATCAGAAGGTCGTGAAATCTGTAAGAGCTGGAGCCTTGTTAAATGAAGTAAATGATGAGGGACAAGCCTTGGTGGCCTTTTATTGTTAGCTCACTTCCTGTCTACTAGGTGCAATGTGAGAATCCACTCGAAGTTCATGGCATCATGCCTTCTCTGCATTTTCTGCATCTTTTTAGGCTATCAGCAAAAAATACATCCTAACTTTCTAAATTTGCTTCTTTTTAAGTATGCAGTCATGATGAAAAGAAGGATAATGACTGCATTAAGATAATAAGCAAGGTTTTGTTACATCGACTGCCTAAAGTTGTGCAGTAAGAAGCAATACCTCCTTGATTCTGCCATCTACCGAGCAACTGCAAAGAAGCAACCATGCATGAGTGTATCTCTATCCATGTTGGCCAGGCTGGTGCCAGATCAGCAATGCCTGCTGGGAGCTCTACTGCCTGGACCATGGCATCCAGTCTGATGGCCAGATGCCAAGTGACAAGACCATTGGGGGAGGAGATGACTCCTTCAACACTTTCTTCAATGAGACAGGAGCTGGCAAGCATGTACCCTGGGCAGTGTTCATAGACCTGGAACCCACAGTAAATGATGAAGTTGGCACCTACCGCCAGCTCTTCCACCCTGAGTAGCTCATCACAGGCAAGGAAGATGCTGCCAATAACTATGCCTGTGGCCACTACATCATTGGCAAGGAGATCATTGACCTTGTCTTGAACAGAATTCGCAAGCTGGCTGACTAGTGCATGGATCTACAGGGTCTCTTGGTTTTCCACAGCCTTGGTGTAGGACTGACTCTGGGTATACCTCCCTGATGATGGAGTGGCTCTCTGTTGATTATGGAAAGAAGTTCAAGCTGGAGTTTTTCCTTTACCCAGCCCCCCCAGGTTTCCACTGCTTTGGTTGAGCCCTACAATTTCATCCCCACCACCCTGGAGCACATTGATTGTGTGTTCATGGTAGACAATGAGGCCATCTATGATATCTGTCATACAAACTTCAACATTGAACGCCCAACCTACACTAACCTAAACAGGTTGACAGGTCAAATTGTATCTTCCATCACTTCTTCCCTCAGATTTGATTTGGCCCTGAAGGCTAATCTGACAGAATCCAGACCAACCTGGTGCCCTACCCTCAAATCCACTTTCCTCTGGTCACTTAAGCCCTTGTCATCTCTTCTGAGAAATCCTACCATGAGCAGCTTTCTGTAGCAGAAATTACAAATGCCTGCTTTGAGCCAGCCAACCAGATGGTGAAATGTGACTCTCAACATGGTAAATACATGGCTTCCTGCCTGTGGTTTCCAAAGATATAAATGCTGCCCTTGCTACCATCAAGACCAAGCATACCATCCAGTTTGTGGACTGGTGTCTCACTGGCTTCAAGGTGGCATTAATTACCACCCCCTACTGTGATACCTGGTGGTGACCTGGCCAAAATCCAGAGAGTTATATGCATGTTGAGCAATACCACAGCCACTGCTGAGGTCTGAGCTCTCCTAGATCACAAGTTTGATTTGATGTATGCCAAGCATGCCTTTGTGCACTGGTATGTGGGTGAGGGCATGGAGGAGGGGGAGTTCTCTGAGGCCTGTGAGGACATGGCTGCCCTAGAGAAGAATTATGAAGAGATTGTTGAATGTGAGGATAAGGAAGAAGGAGAGGAGTGCTAAATTAAATGTCACAAGGTGCTGTGTCATAGGGGTGTTTATTCTGTTCCAATTTAGAAAGTTGTGGTCTGATCAGTTAATTTGTATGTGGCAATGTGTGATTTCATACAGTTACTGACTTACGCTTTAAATATGAATGATTTATTAGAGACCTAAGCTGTCCACTTCACTGATGGGTTTTAAATAAAATTCTCCCTGTCTTAAAAACAAAAAGAAAAAGAAAATAAGATAGGAAGCAAGGGACCTTTCTGGTCTGAACTTGTGCCCTGAGTAGACCTTGGGCACTGGTTCCACACCCATTCCCACAATATCTACAGGAGGCCCATACCCAGGTGCTCTAACATGCCCAGGAACACAGGATCACAGGAACACAGGTGCACTAACAGGCCCAGGAACACAGGAGCACAGATCAAAGAGGAAGCTCAACTCCCACAAGATCAGACACACCCAGGAGCACTGAAGCTATGACACAATCAAGGTCACAGTTGAGGCCACAGCATCTTCCCCAACACCCAGCATACCTGGGAACCAGGGAAACACAAACTCATGCTAACCCAGAGTCATGGGTTCCTTCCAGTTTGAAACTGTACCCAGTGCAAACTCAGGGCTCTGTCCTCCCCCCACCTACTCCTGAAATACCCACAGAAAGATTGACTCCCAGGAGCTCTGAGAAAACCAGACCTCAGGAGCTTGGACACAACAGGACTTCATTATCCCAGATGCAGCTTGACTCCAAGGAGCTCAGAAATACTCAGGATCCCAGGATCAAAGGATCAGAATGACACCTGGACTATGAAAAGTTCTGACACAACAAGGATCACAAGATGGACAGGCTCCAGTCAGAGACAGCTGGAAAAGATAGTGCTAGAGAAAGCCCAAGTGCAAGAACACAAGCAACAGAAACCAAGGCAACTTGGCATCATCAGAACCCAGTTCTCCCAATAGAGCAAGTCTTGGATACTGCATCACACCTGAAAAGCAACATTTGTATTTAAAATCATGTTTCATTATGATAGAGGACTTCAAGAAAGACATGAAAAACTCCTTTAAAGACGTGCAGAAAAACACAACCAAACAGGTAAAGGAATTGAACAAAACCGTCCAAGATATAAAAATGGAAATAAAAACAATTTTAGACATCACAAAGGAAACAACCCTATAGATAGAAGACCCAGGAAAGAGATCAAGAATTGTAGATGCAAGAATCACTAACAGAAAACACGAGATAGAAGAGAGAATTTCAGGGGCAGAAGATACCATAGAAAACATTGACAAACCAGTCAAAGAAAGTGCAAAATGCAAAAAGCTCCTAACCCAAAACATCCAGGAAATTCAGGACACAATGAGAAGATCAAACCAGAGGATAATAGTTATAGAAGAGAGCAAAGATTTCCAAAATAAAGGACCAGTAAATATCTTCAACAAAAACATAGAAGAAAACTTCCCTAACCTAAAGAAAGAGATGCCTGTGGAGAAAGGCAACTGTTAGTGGGGTTGTAAGCTGGTACAACCACTCTGAAATCAGTCTGGTAGTCCCTCAGAAAATTGGACATAGTACTACTTGAAGACCCAGCTATACCACTCCTGGGCATATACTCCAAAAATGTTCCAACATATAATAAGGACACATGTTCCATCATGTTCATAGCAACCTCATTTATAATAGCCAGAAACTGGAAAGAACCCAGATGTCCTTCAACAGAGGAATGGATACAGAAAGTGTGGTACATATACACAGTGGATTACTACTCAGCTATTAGAAACAATGACTTTACAAAATTCCTAGCAAATGGATGGACTAGAGAATATCATCCTGAGTGAGGCAACCCAGTCACAAAAGAACACACATGGTATGCAGTCACATATGTAGCAGAGGATGGCCTTATAGTGCATCAACAAAGGGAGAGGCCCTTTGTCCTGTGAAGGTGCAATGGCCCAGTGTAAGAGCAAGCTAGGGCAGAGAGATGGAGGGGTGGGTGTGTTGTTGGGGGAAACACTCTCATAGAGGCAGAAGGAGGCAGGAAGGAATAGAGGGATTCCAGAGAAGAAACTGGGAAAGGGGATAACATTTGAAATGTAAGTAAAGAAAATATTTTTTAAAATGTAGCTATTACCAAAGAGTAGACACAATGCTTAACCTAAAGGGAAAAATGTAGAATAACAATATTAAATTTATAAAAAAAAACATTTGTTAAGTCAACTTTTTGAACTTGCTTTAAGTAATAGAGAATTGTTTGAAAAACCACAGTCAGAGACAAACAGTAAATGGGACTCTTAAGTCTTTCTAATAAAGCAGCCAATTGTACTCCTGTGGGAGCGTTGTAAGACACAGTGATGGAGCTCAGACACACCCTGTGCCATTTCCCATGAAGTGGAGAATGAAAATCACAGAATAAGAAGCAATGGCTTCGGGGTAGTCACTTCTTCCAGATGCCAGCTTGATTGAAGTTTATTTTCACTGTCCGTGAAGAGACTTGGATCTTGGCACTGTCACGCAAGGACCACACCAAAAATTTATAACTAAATGTTGAAGCAAAGCGGATAAAAATTAAACAGACAGCTTTCAAACAAATATGTTCATTCTTCGTACTTCCTGTGTTACCCAGACCCACAACTTACTGACACACACAAGATCCTAACCCACTTTTTTTCCCTAGGGGATTTCTGGGTAAAAGCAATTTGTTAAAAATCTGCCCTTTCCCTGAAGTTTTTCAATGTGGATAAACCAAGCCAAGAATAAATCTTTTCTGAAATCAAATTTCATAGCTAAATATGGACTTTAAAGCTCTGGTCTTGTGAAGTATCTAGTATTGCTTGTGTTGGTGGTGGTTTGTGTATCATAGAATAATTTATAATGAATTTAAATTGTTAACTTTAAATAAAGCGTGATACATATTTCCGTTTGTTCTGAACTGAAATCCAGGCTTCCATAAGATGCACCATTATCCAATTAGATACCCATTCTACAACATAAATATTTATTACTTGTGTTGTTATTGGATACTTATACTTCTATGAAATACTACAGCACTGGTTAAAGTGGACTTTGGATAGTTCCCATTGTTTACGTGATAAACTCTAGGTTGACAACTTAATTATTTTAAAGAGAAGAAACATAACTGGTATTCTTAGGGGAGGTGCACAGCAAATACTATAAACATGCCAAACTTTAAATTAATCAACATGCTCTTCAATAGTTTAAGAGTAGGTAAAGTTGTGGCAGGTCTAGGGGATGAAAAGTTACTCACAGTCAGAGGTAGGCAGATCTCTTTTGAGTTCAAGGCCAGCCTGGTCTGCATCATGAATTACAGACAGCCAAGGCTATATAAAGAAATCCTGTGTTTGGGGGGTATAACAAACAACAAAACTGCATTAGACTCTGAATAGGGCAGCACTAAGGAGACAGTATGTAAGAACACTGGTCGCTGGTGTTAGGAGAGGAGAGTGAATTAGGTACAATGAAGAGGAATTTTCGGGTAGTAACACAATTTCGTTTCTTCTTCCAATAGCCAGTGCGTGTTAATAAACACTGTTCAAATGTGATATAAGGTATATCACACTCAGAGAGAGTCCACTACATCCTGGGAAGTTGGGGTGACAGTAATGAGTACTGTGTAGGTCCCTTCTTTACAATAACCTTTGTTCTGATGGAAGGTATTGCTAATGGGGAGGCTGGGAGTTAAAGAGAATTACCTTTACTTTCTGAGCAGTTTTTACTGGAAACCTAAAGGACTCTACAAGATAGCTTGTTATTTTTTTTAATTACAACAATCTGAAGTCTTCAAAATACTTAAGACTAAGAAATAAATGAAACTGAAAGGGAGGGGCATTAACAACCAAGAGCAGTAATGATTGTGAATCAGGTTTTTGTTAGAGAAAAAAAAGAAAAGATAGTTTCTGAACTTTGAGTGGTTACCATGAGCTAAGTTGGTATAATGAATCCATATGTCAAAATGAAAGCCTAGTACCCGCCATCAAAGTTCTCCAACTGAGTCCTGCCCGGGCCCTAAGAGAGAAATTAGGTACCTTGTAACAAAACGGAAAAGATCCAAGAAGAACGTTTAGGTTATATTAAGAGCCATACTAAGTATAAAATGGCCCAAAGAAACCCATGGTGACTAACAACTCACACTTGCCTAAAGAAGACAACAAACAAAACTATACCATGTTCTATAGTGCAAGACAGCAGAGGGTGCTATGGGATCAAGAAGTGGCCCTGGCTCTGTGTGAAGAGGTCAGGGTTCATGAGGAACTTCCTGGACAAATTATTCATGAAGTAGGTTTGAAGCTACGAAGTGAATTTTTTGTGTTGTTGCAAGTCGAGGAAATACTGTAGACAGCAGTATGCATGATCGATCATTGGAGTATGTTAATAGAGCTACATGGCCTTGCATTCCGAGATTATAAATCGGAGAAGACAGGTAGGGAGCGGGTTGATAGCTGCGCTTGCATTTCCTGCAAGGTAGTGCTATTGTATCAGAGGCAGTGTGTTGCCACTGGAAAGTGTCTCACAGGAGAGTACTGCATCCCATTCAGAAGGACTAAACATCGGCTTGGTGAAGGTTATGTATAAGGAAGGGGATAATAATATAAATCATACTTTGTAATAATTATCAACTCCCTTGAAGTGCATTAGCTGAGATACAGAACAAAGGGATTGTTAGAAAAGAGAGAGGGGATTTTCTAGAAAGCCCAGAAATCTCGTTACTCCTGACTCCGTCCTGTGTGGCTTACGACATAACGACCCAGATTTCTTTCAGCAGTGTGGTGAGGGATCACATTAATTATCATCGCAGCATACTTGGCCCCGATGAAAGCCATTATTAGCAGCCACCACCACTATCGAGAAGGGTTCTGTGTCAATAACGCACAGGTGAGCTCCCTTTGTACACAGTAGGGTTGTGGCCACTGCGGAACACAAAACTTACATAATACATAGATGCTAACATCAAAGGCTTGTCGTGGTCTACAGTCAGTAGCATGAAATGCTAAGTAATCTTCTAAGGAGAAGTTTTGTCAATCCCTTTTATACCATAGAGAACGAACAATGTATTTAGCGGAAGAATGGTTGCATTTTAGGAGGACAAAAGTAACTCCATTAGTAAACAGGAATCGGGGAACCTAGGAATGGGTCCTGGTAGTTCAGAGTTTCGGGGAGTGACTCATTTGGGCATAGACAGCAGAATACTGCAGAATTCTCTCCACTCTGAAGAATGGTTCTCTTTCTCGTCGGTGACCAGCTCGATGCTCTACCGCTTTCTGTCGACTGCACCTGTACAATCCAAGGGTGTGACGTGTTTCTCAGCTCGAAGTGTAATTGCTGTTACGTGTTACATCCCCACCGCTCCCGCTCCCATTTGAACCTTGCAATGAGCCTGCATGGCCGCCATGTGGGTCTGTACAGCTTACAGTTGGGGGAGCTGCGCTCGGGTTTGCCTGATAGCTGGTTAAGTGGGTTTGCATATTAGAACCCAAATATTTTGCTCTCATTCTACTACTCGCTCTCTGTGGGTATGCACATATTGACAAATGTTCATTTATTCAACAAATAAAGTTATGTGCAAAAACAAACAAACAAAAAATCTCAGATTTCCCCTACACTCATTCTTGCCTTTCTTGGCACAAATGTGAAGTGATATAACATTAAATTGTATTCTTCATATTTAAAAAACAAACAAACAAACAAACAAAAAACTCTCTACAGTAAATTTTTGGTGTCCTCTGGGCATAAAAAAACTTATTCACACAATGTTGCCAAAACAACACAAGTGGATTAAGAAGAAAAAGGGTGATGGTAGAAGCTTTAATTGTTTAATTGTTCTTTAATTGTTTAGATTATTTTCTTAAGGCAACTTTTCAGAATGGTTTTGGAACATTTCAGTTCGCTCCCACTAGTCTTTCGTGCAGCAGTATGGCGTGGGGTCTCAAATACAGAAAAAACAAACAAAGAGACAGACTATCTAAGTGCTTGCTGTTTCGAAAGGTGGGGGCGGGGGTAGTGCAACCATTTACTGATTCACCACAGAGATAGTTCTAAACGGGGTTCTGAAGCATCTGCCCGTGGTTGACTGTTGCTTTTCTCTTCTGTGGATTTTCCAGGAAGAACGCTGAGGTTGTTCTTTGCCTATAATTCCTATTTCTTGGGGAAGAGGTGGTTGACACTGAAAAACCCACATACCCAATTCTGGACCACTTTCCTATGCTTCTGGCTGGAGCACATGAGAGGCTCAGAAAACTTGCAGATAGTAGGAGCCCAAGTGAGGATTTAGGGGAATGGAGACGTTGGCAGTATCACAATGTCATGGTGCAGTAAGGAACTCAGTCCACAAAGCTTCCTAAGACTCTCAACGCACCACCAGACCAATCCACATGAAAAACAAGAGGACCAATCACTAGTGTTTGCCTTGATTTTCTTTTAGTTTTTTTTTTTAATTAAAGATTAGGAATGACCACAGCAGATGTACAGTGTAAGCATCTCATTTACTTTTGTAAGAATTTCCCAGAAACCCTTTCTCAACTTCTCTGCACGAAGGGAAACCTGAATCCTTCGTGTCTCTGAAAATACCTACAAGAGTATAGACAGTGAAGCACGCCATCTGCCATCCGTTGCTATGATAAACGCCATGACGAAAGGCAATGTGGAGCCAAAAGGATTTATTTGGCTGACTCCTCCACACCATAGCACGTTGTAAAATGAGGCCGGGACAAGAACCTGGAGGCAGGACCTGAAACGAGACCATGAGGAAATGCTGCTTGCTGGCTTTTTCACCACGACTTGCTCAGCCTGCTTTCTTACACAACCCAGGACACAACCCTGCCCAGGGGTGGCTCCACCACAAATTGACTGAGCCATCCCACATCAATCAATAATCAAGGAAATGTGCCATAGAGCTGCATACAAATGAGTCTGAAGCAGAATTTCCTCATTTCAGGGTCTTTCCAAATGACCTTTGCTTGTGTGAAGCTCACAAAAATCTAACCAGCCTGATCACTTAGAAGATTTGACGTTCACACATTGTCCCTCTCTTTCCAGTTGTTATTGTGTATATACATATGTGTGTGCATTTATAAGTCTATAAAATGCCTATTAATATACATATTCATACATGTATATTAATGTATATACATTTGAATCAATTATTTAATATATGTTTACATTTATAATAATCCTTTCCAATAAAGCCTTAGGATAGAGTGAACATTCAAATAATGAATTGGACAAAAACCGTTAGGATAATTGTTATAAGAAAATGAACTAAATCATTATTTCCCCTGAATTTTATACATAACTCATTAGAGTATATATATGGTCAACTATCTATCTGTCTGTCTATCTACCTACCTACCTATAATCTATTAGCTATGTATTACCTATCTCTACCATTTGTCTCCCTCTATCATATATCTATCATCTACTAGATATTATATATCTCTTTATCTCGATCATCTAGTCCTCTATCTAATCTATACATCATCTGTCCATCATTTGTCTCTCTGTGTACATCTATCTCTCTCTATCATCAATCTTGTCATCTGCCAAGCTAGATATACCCACCTATCAATGTATTTTTTATGTATCTATCAGTTGTTTATATGGTTATATAAATATATGTTATATGGTTTTGTAACCATAAGCATGTATTTATCTATCATCTATATTTCTTTCTAACATATATCTCTATGTGGTTTCGGAGCAATAAACATATTTTCAGCTTAAAATATTTGCAAAAGGAAATACATTCTTTTTTGAAATATGAATGGTTATAAACTTGAGCTGCTAGAAAATCTTTCTCGTAATTTTGTTTTTATAATCTCTCCCTTTCTAGTGTGAGGTGAATCTTAAAGTTTTGTACATGCTTACATTGTTACATAAGCACACATGGTATGCTTGGAGATTTGATTTATTCTGCACTGAGGTCACAAAATAGGTTGGGCAATAAAATATTAACAGAAGAAAACATGATGCCAATATTAAGATTGAAAATAAAGATGTCAATGCTCAGGTATGTTTCATGGTCACAGACGTGTGATCATCTCTATTAAAAACTATTTCCAACATTTCATTAAAGAAATGCATGACACGTTTTTTTCCACTGTGTTTCCACATGCAAGAAAAAATACGAACGCTCCAAAAATCCCTTGGACTGATCTTGGCAACAGAGATTTAGATGAAATATGGTTAACAGGCAGTAAACCCCAGAAGACATTCATCTTTCAGGGCTTGCCTGAAGTGGCAAATCTCACGGATGGATTTCTCAACACCTCCTTGTAATTTGTCTCAAGTCACTTCAACAGAAACAAGATGGTCATATCAGTAAGTGTGTCGGGGAAAAGAGCAGCTTCAGAAAATCCAGTTGTAATCCTTCTGTGTACCGTCTCCAGCTGGACCTGATGAGCAGTCACCCCAGGGTCAGGTGGGAGACAGCGGTTGCTTCCAAGATGGCTTTGTTTGAGTCAAACGATCGGCCTCTGCTGTTTTATCTTGCAGCTCGTGGAGACGGTTTATGTTTCTCACGAGGGCAGCCAAATAATGCAGTGGTAACTCAAGCCTGTTCATCTTCAGGCCACGGGGTGTGTTACATTATACTTCATGATGCAAACCCAGAGGCCCTAGAAGATGATGTAATTAGAACATGCTCTTCAATGTTCCTCAGCTGAGGTCTGTTGATTTTTCAGGTCAGCACTGGAACATGTCTTCCATTTAAGGTTTGGTAGTAAGAACTCAGAAAGTTAACTTCCATTGCTCCCGTGTGTGTGTGTGTGTGTGTGTGTGTGTGTGTGTGTGTGTGTGTGTGTGTCCTCCCTCTCTCTTTCTCTCTCTCCCTGCCTCTCTTTCTCTTTGTATGTTTGTATGCATGCATGCATGTATGTATTTTCTTGCATGGTATCTCCAGGGGAAGGTCATTATCTTCACCCTCCAACCCAACATCACTTCCATGCCTATATCTTGGGGGCACCAACTTGTCATGTCACTGAAAGTTGTAGCCCTTGGCACTGTCTGCCAAGAGCAAATCCCAATGTTATTTTTAAGTCTCTGTCCGTACTATTTATGTTTAAGAGTGATTCAATATGAAATTCACTGTAAGAGAAATAAGCCCTTTGTGGAGGGAAGTATTTACACAACCCAAGGCATTTCTCATGTAAATAAGAGAAAAAAAATAAAATGAGAAAAAAAATCTTAAGAAAACATTTATCTGACTAAATGTTTAAAGGAGTAAATTATAATTTAATGTTCTGCGTTCTTCTGTTTAGGAGATCATAGTTTCTTTAAATAAAAATGTAATGTAATAACGTACTATAGGAAATTTCAGGACAGAAATCAGAAATATTATTGCAGTTTAATTTTTCTTGGAGAATGCAGGATATAGAAGAGGCATTTAATTAATTATACCTTGAACCTGATGTGCTACAGTGGACAGCAGTACATAAATAATAAATTTGCAACCTTGCATATTCTGATAACAAAACCTGGCAGAAAGAAGTCAATTTCTAGAGACCCATTTAGATATATTCTTGTAATTTACCACTGACAGGTAGACAAGCCTCAGATCTACTCTCCTTGTAGACCCTTTGCAAGGTGCAATCAAAAAGCCATGCTGCATGTGAGGCAGCCCCTCTCACAGGGCACTGGCTCTTCTGTGCATCAAGTTACACAGCTTACGGATCCTCACACTAATTGCTGTTTTGTTTTGTTTTTTTCTAAAATGCACTAAGAAAAGAATTATCCTTCTGGTTTTATTTGTTGATAAAACCTTTCCAACTCTTATACATTTCTATCAAAAACTAGCTTTAAACATTATGTTGGGTCATTTAAACAACCAAATTAATGCTTTTGTGGGCCCAAATAATGAGATTATTACCCCAAAGTAGCACATTGTACTGGAATTTTTGCTATAAGTATCTGACTATAAACTGACTTTTAACTATTGAGAGTTTCTATCAATACTAATTGATCAATTCAGGATCTTTACATGTCAGAGACACTTCCTATAAGGATCTCTACCAGGGAATAAACAGTAAAATAATTACAAAAAGAAAGAAACTGAGTTTCTGGTGGACATGGTGAGCCACTGTGTATTCCTACTTCTCACCTCCACATTTCATCTGCATTAGTTGCTTTTCCATTACTGTGATGAACACGATGACTAAGGCAGCTTACAGAAGAAAGGGTTTCCTGCAGCTTGGAATTGTAGAAGGTCAGACACTATGTGACAGGAACAGCTGAGAGCTCACATTTTGAACCACAAGCAGGAAGCAGAGAGCACACTGGCAATGACACAAATCTTTTGAGAGCTTCAAAGCCCTGGGACACTTTCTCCAACAAGGCCACACCTTCTAATCCTTCCCAAACAGTTCCTTCAACTAGAAACCAAATATGGAAACATATAAGCCTATGGCCATCATTGTCATTCAAACTTCCATACCACCTAAATCCTGGCTTCTGTTTGTCAAATGTAATTATTGTATTCGCTTAGTATGTAATATGTAGTTTACAATGAACCAACTGAGTCACTCAGTATACATGTTTGAGACTTATCCTGTAATTTATCATAAGTATATTCTTTACCTTAATAGTTCCATGAAGACCAAACCCTTCTTGTACAGATTTGGAAAGATTACCTTGATACAAACCAAGTGAAAGGGTTTCATAAGAAAACCAAAAATGTGTTATTCTATGTTTGTTCTCCGTGTCTCCAAGTTTCTGCACAATAGGGGCAATTCACCTATGGTTCACAAGGTACAGGGTGCAGAAGAACATGAATGGGTCAGAGTTTACGAAAGTCAGGTACAGACGCCAAAACACAAGCATCTTACCTGGCCTCTTGTTTCAAGTCTAAGAAAACAGACTTAGGTGACCGGGTCCTAATTCTTACTACATTCTTTCTTGTTCTTCTCCTTTGAAGGTAAGTTGACCATATTGTGAAAGCTATCTTTTCTATGACTCTATTCATCAAGGAACTTGAAAAATTAATGCCTTAGTTAATGTCTGTGTACTTTAGTTCACCCAACTTTTTTTGTAGATACAGCAGGAGGCTATACCAACAGTTGGCATATACAACTCAGCGCAGGCTACAGTCAGATGTGAAGCACCAAGCATTATGGAACAGTAGAAAATGCTGGAAAATCAATTTAAAATGGGAAGGTTCCTTCTGTTGAGATCCTGTACATTGTGTGGGACTTAATTAGTGTACTCCCTAAATATGTGAATTCCTAAAAATACCTTTTCCTTTACACTGGGCATAAGTTTTGTGTGTGAGAATCTAGATGAGGTATACACTACAGGCTTTTGTTGCTGTCACTGGTATTGTATACACACAAGATTGACAGTGAAGTGGAAATGATTCTCATTTATCTGTGTTTCACTAAGTTCCTGAGGCTAGACCTTAAGCTCATTCCAACTTGACCACTCTTCCTCTATTATACATACCCTTCTTCTATTAAACTCCATGTTGACACCTCACATCTCCTGTACTTTTTATAACTTTCCTAATAAATAGGTTTATTGTCTTGATCATATTGCTCCCTTGCCTATAGAATTTTCTTTTGTTACCTGCACCACATTTATTGTTTCATTAAAATTCAATTTAGATATAATGCCTTTAGTAGGCTCCCAGCACACTGATGGCTCCTAGTTGCATTATGAACACATCCTCTAACTCTTTGTCTTTTAACTTCCTACATATTGTCAGGCTATTGAAAGCCTAGTTTCACCCTCTAAGTAGGTGCCCAGCAGCAGTTCATCAGCATACCTGAAACACAAAAGCGTGAAAGGAATGTCTTTATTTCCAAAATGCTTCTAATAGAAAACATGATGCTTTGAGTTCCCAGTGAGCATCTTTACCAATAGAAGAGTTTTTAACCTTACAACTAAGTCCTTTTAAGTTAACTACCAAGTAATAATTGGAGAATGCTAATAGAGTTTTTGTTTAATAATATAAAAATTAATTTATTCCAAAGTTCTTTAGAGTGTTTTCTGTGATCAGTAACATACTAAATAAATAAAAAATATATATAACACAGATTGTTCTAACCAAAGCATCCTGTCAGTATTCATGAAATTAATAACTGGAAAACAGGCAAAACAGCTATTACATGTCTTGATACTTTAATTAGATGCCTGGTTTATTTGGCTCATTGTTCCTGGGCACATTCCATCATGGCCTGGGGGTAGTGATGGCAGGAGCCTATGGTGGCTGCTCACATTATATCCGCAGGAGGATGAACGCTGGTGCCCAGTTTCCATTCTCTTTTTCCTAACCCTACGACTCCAGGTCAGGAAAGGGCACTACCAAAATTTAAGATAGGTTTTTTTACCTTACTTATTATTAATCCTTAACACACACTACAGAGGCCAAGCTATTCTGTCTTACCCTTAGAGGTGTGCTGAGAGACTTGTCTCCTGGGTGATTCTAGAATCTTCTGTCTAACAGCTCTAGCATCTTACGCACAGCACTGGGTTTGGTTATGTAACAAGTGCAGTTGTTCTATGTGGTATGGCTAAGTGTAGCCCAGTGGCAGTCGACGGACCTCTAGGATTTCCTCACCAGTGTGCAGAATGTTCTGCTGGTTGAATAGTAACTCTCTTCTCACCCTAGATCCTGCCCTCATCATTTTAGCCTCTGGTTCAGTTACTTTAACTACTTTAAGCTCCATCAAAGAACTGAGAATCATACAGTATTTCCCTTTTCATGGCTACACTATTTCATTTAGCATAATGTCATCAACATTGGTCCATGTTGCAGCATATAGCAGCATTTCCTTCTTTCCAAGGCTGTATGCAATAGCATTGGTGCAGAAGAATTTTGTATATCTATTTGCCTGCAAATGGAACAGACATACACATAGGCAAAACATCCATGTACAGAAAATCAAATTTTTTTTCATTTTAAGAATGAGCAAAAATGACTAAATTTTTATTTTAAAACATCAAGATACTACTTATGCTGTCCACAAAGATTCCTGCTTTGTTAAGGATACACATGGACTGGAGGCAAATGGACAGAAACAAGATATTCTGTTCAAACAGTAATGACAAAGAAACAGATGTGACCATGGCTCTCTAAACAAAAAAGAATTTAAGTCCCAAACTGTGGTAAGAGATAGTGAATGACACAATATCATATAATGATAATGTATCACTTCACCAAGGAGGCATATATGTGATGTGTATGTATGTATGTGTATGTGTACACCACACATTAAAGCACCTATGTATATAACATACAGGTTGACAGAAATAAATGAAAAATGTGTAATAAGAAAGTATTACCTGATGACATCTCTACTTTCAACTAGGGGGTAGCACACCTAGACAGAATCAAGAAAAAATACAGCAACTGAATAATTGTGGAACACATGGAGCTGAGGAATTTACAACATCCATTACAAGTAGTGCACAGTCTTCATAAGCACACACAATACTGTCCAGTGTAGGGCAAGTTCAGTCACAGATACATCACAAAGAACAAGGAAAAGGAGACACACCTTTGTGCTTGAGGAAGCCAGAAGTGGCTATGGGGTCTCTTTGAACTAGGGTTTCATCAAAGATGAATGTGAGGTACCATATGGGTGCTGGGATTTGAACCCACATCATGTGGAAGAACAGTCAATCATCTTAACCTGAGCCATAGCTCTAGCTACCTGTTCATCCTGTTTGACTTACAGTTCTTTTGCACCCCTTTCTCTTGTGTCTTCTGTTGTCGTCATTTTCTAATTTCCTTCTGTATATTCCATAATTCATTTATAATTACTGGTGCAATTCATTAAGAATCTCACAGTTTGCAGAGATATGTTTAAACCTAACTTCAGTTACAGAAACACTCCTGGACACATGTTCACGCTCGGGGACAAACCTTATATGTTTTGTTTCAGAAAGTACATCTTCTGTAATATAAATCATTGCTGTATAAAATTGCAATTATTTTTCATTTTTTATTTTTAATTTCTGCTTGAGAATTTTAAAGGGTTTTTAATCATAAAAACAGTATTTTAATACCCTGCGTTTACTTATTTAATTTTACCAGTGAATTTTATGCATTCATGTAATGTTATGTTCTTTGTGGTTATAAGATTTTTCCCTTGGATTGGGGAGCGCATATGCTGATGCTTTAGAATTATTTTACACGCGTTTCTGAAGTGGATGAAATTTCTACCATGAGTCATCGAACGAAGCATTTTCATAAACAAAAGGCAGACTCATCTGAACAGTGAAGGACTCTGGCCCCTTTGATTTGCACTAGAGGCTGTGTGTTGATCGCCGGTGGGGACAATGGGCATTTTTATTTTTAGCATTGAGTAAATTACTAAGGCCCAGAAATATCAGAATTTCCCTGAGTGATCAGATCAGCAGTCATTTGGAATAGGTCACATTGAAGAGAAGATTGATTTTGGCAAACGGCTGAGAATGTATTTGGCCTCTATGACTAGCTGCCATGAACTAGTCCATTATATTTATTTTCTTCTCTCTGGCCCTGACTACTGTAGTGTTTGTGCATGTTTATTCATAAAGCCTGTATGAGCCGGTTGTTTCACAAAGCAAACTTACTGCCCAGTAGCATCACTGTTAACGTGGTTTTTATCTCTTCCTCTGGCCTTTTTTTGAGTTTAAAATACTCCTTTGTTCCCTTTCTCCTTGCTCAAATCCACTGAGATACTACTAACACCTACTAACAGCTCATTTTGGAAGTGAAGAAATATTGTTTCAGAGCAACTCAGTGGAAAGCAGTAAGAGTAGAATTTAATTCTCTTATCGCCATATTATTCCAGAACTTTATTTGCTGACTGCCAGCCCTGTTTCCACATCAGTCTGAGGGATGATCTGACAGGAAAGACCCTTCCCTCCCTGTTCATATACTTAACTACTTATATTGCTGTCTAGCACAAATATCATTTGACTCCTTATCCAAAGATGCCATCAGCATTAAATAACAATATCTGAGATTTATGTAAGGGTATTTTATTTTCTACTTTCCTAAACCATTTTCCTCTTCAAAAGCTATCCTAGGAGCAAGTTGGGTCAAATCTCACCATCAGAAGAGACATCTTTACTATTCCTCCCAACTACTGCTGTTGATTTCTCTGGATGAAACAGAAGAGTGGATACCACCTGAAATGAAAACATTTAAAATCTTTGTGGGATGTTCCAATCTAGATTCCTAACATGTAGCAAGGCAATGTGATTCTTGTATAGAAGAATAAAATTGTGGCCAGTCACCATTTCCACTTGGTCTTTTTGTCACCCATAAGAAAATACTCTCAGGTTCTACAACATCTTCCATGGCCACAGTAGTACCAATTGAAAATAAAATATTTAGCATAACATATATATATATATATATATATATATATATATATATATATATATATATATATTGAGAGAGATAAATATATATATAGATAGATATAGATATATCTAGATATAGATAGATAGATATGTTAGTTCACTTGTTTAATTTTTAATCCCAGTGACATGATTTCCTATAATTGCAATTATTTTACTATTTTTCCTTATTTCTTGTGAATATTCTGAGTATAGATTTATGTTAAGTAACATGAAAAATAGAGTTATAGTTCTTCATAAACTGCAACTGATAGTCAAATAAACTACCCATAGCATATTAAGTTAAAGTAATATCTTACAGCTATAATCACACATCCAATATGGCTTATATTGTTTCAAGTTTCTTTACATATACTTATAATCAAAATTAAATGTTTATGTTATAATATAGCAGTGAAAAAAGACATTGTTAGTATATTATGTATTAAAATTTGACACCAAATTTGAATGATATATCATAATTACCATTAGAGGATATAGTATGATTTTTCCACTTCTTCTGTATATATATATAATGTATAATGATTCAATTAGGATAATTGGTATATCCATAACCTTAAATACTTACGTTATGTAAAAAGCATTTAATACTCTCCCTTAATATCTTGTGGTACATAATTATGTGCTGTCCATCATACTTGTCCCACTACCCTAAAGAAGTTTAGGAGTCAGATCTCCAACTCAGTAGCCGTTCTCTACACAATAAGTGTTGTTCCCTTACTGTAGTTCATAGTGTGCACGGTTCATGTGACCAGCACCTTCAGAGATCATTTCTCATTTCCTGTGATGGTCTGAATACGAAATGGCCTCATATGCTCATGCTTGGGGTGCGTGTTTCTCTGCAGATGGCATCACGGGGAGGCTGAGGAACCTTCACAGGCTGAGGCCTACCTCGCAGGGGCAGGTCAGTGATGGCAGGCCTTGGGTGATTGTACCCATGCTCTACTTTCTGGTGTGCTCTATGAGAAGCCTCTGTCACAAGATCCTGGTAAGTCCCTGTCCAGACTTCCTTTGATAAACTAAGATTCTCTGAAACTGTAAGTCACAAAAGACACTTCTTTCCTAGCTGTGTGCCACCAGCGAAAAGAAATGAAGTAGGAAAAACTCTTAGCGGTAGGTGTAACCCTGTACCCCAAAGGGATCTTTCTGAAAGTCAGTAGGCCAAAGCCAGGAAGGCAAAGGAATCTGAGTGCATGCAGAGTAAAATCCCCCACTGAAGGAAGCAGCCAGGAAGTAGCAGGCTGCCTGCACAGGTCACCATAGTAACCTGGAACAGAGAGATGCCTCGGAAGATTTCCTCCAAGTATGCAGGAAATGTTAATCTGCAGACCTAATTGTGGACTTCTGGCTTTTTGGCTGGCTCAGCACTCCTGCCCTAACCAGCATCCATCAGGTGTAGACAGCTCTTTTCTGATTGGTCTTACTTTACCTTATTATCATACCCATATTCCTAGTTTCCTTGCTATTGCTATAGCCAAGACACTAAAGTAACTCCAGAAAAAAAGGGTTTATCTGGCTTGAGTACTCCCAACACAGTCAAATCATGAAGGGAGGTCAAGGCCGAAACCTAGAGACAGGAACCGAAACAGAGACCATGGAAGATGGCTCTCCTCTAGCTTATGCCTCTTGGCCTGTGTTCTTACACACTACAGGACCATCTGCTCAGGGATGCACTGCCCATAAATTGACAAAACAACAAAAACAGGAATAAAAAAAAAACAACACACCTACATTCAGTCAGTCAGGGCCCAACTGGCACTTGGGCACATCTGTAAATTTAGGTGTTCAAGGGCTGGAGAGTAGCAGCTGCTGCAGGAGTCAATGGGAAAAGTAAAAAGGACTTCAAAGCCCTGCTCCTGGCAGTCAGGCCTCTGGGACTCTTTTCTTCACAAGAAGCCCGCGGGTTTCATAGACCAATGGGGTAGGTCAGAGAGGGAAGATCTGCCCTGGATGGAAGATTTTTTGAACCAAGCCCTAGGACTTGACCAGTGGCTTCAAACAAGAAGACTCATTCCTGCCTTGGGTTTCAATATTCTGCACTCCGCTGAGCTGCAAAGAGGAAAGCTACACCGAGACTGCACCCAGCCTCAGTGTCTCCAGGCTCTGAGACTTCCTACCCGCCTGACCTAGAAACTTGACCTGTAACAGACAGCCTTAAACTGATACCCCAAAGGGCTATAATACTTCCTGAAACTGTGAAATTTCAGAGCAAACATAGTCTGGGTTAGTGCCACCCTGATACAGACAGTTCAAACCTTTTTTACTTACCTCTAAGTTCTATATCCTACTGTTAATCTCTGACTGACAAAGTTCCTCCCATTTCAACTCTTTGCTGTCTGCCTGCTCCACTCTGCAAAGAGGTTGGTACAGGACTCTGGGGAGATAGAAGAGGGTTTCTACTGTCTATAATCACATTCTTACCGCCACATTGTGCTATATTAAAGAAATAATTTTAATACTTGAGAATATATAAAAAGATAAATATCCTTCTTCTTTTTACTTTATCATGCAAACCTAAAAGAAGAGGAAGAAGAAGAAGAAGAAGGAGGAGGAGGAGGAGGAGGAGGAGGAGGAGGAGGAGGAGGAGGAGGAGGAGGAGGAGGAGAAGGAGAAGAAGAAGAAGAAGAAGAAGAAGAAGAAGAAGAAGAAGAAGAAGAAGAAGAAGAAGAAGAAGAAGAAGAAGAAGAAGAAGAAGAAGAAGGAAGGGAAGAAAGAAAGAAAGAAAAGAAAGATAGAAAGAAAGAGAAAGTAAACTAAACAGTGAGACCAAAATAAATTGAGAGGATGATAATGTCCAGTTAATCACACCAGTGATTAAATGCAGAGGCTAAACTATAACATCAACAACTTATATCATTTCAAATACCAAAAGCTTTGTTTAGATTTAGAAAGTGGCTATGAGTACACTGGATACAAAAATAAAACATCATGCAGAGAATAAAACCTTCTGTTAAAAAAAAATGCTACATCTGCTGTGAATGAAACTCATAAAAGAAATCTATCTGCAGTGACTGATTGGGTGATTATAATTTCGAACTGTGGGGAATTTTGCAGATCCACAGGCCAATTTCTCTGTCCTGGGCTAAGTTCTGGCCTTCCAGAACAGCCATTCCTTGCCCTGCTCTATGTCAAACACATCACAAACACTTTGTGATGACAGATTTTTTTTAAGAGTTAGAATCCATTAACATAGCAAGCATCTAGCTTTCACCAGAACCAAAATCTAAGAACATCCTCAAATAGTATCTTGAGTCTATAGAAAGTTTATCTTATATGAAGCCTGGGGTGGTTGCCTCCTCTAGGAACTATGTCTCCAATCCTGAAAATAAATTATTTAGAAGGTACTATTTATAAGAACAACCCATAATAAAGTAACTAAGAGTAAATATGAGAAATTACCCAATATTTATATGAAAATATTTAAAGGATTTATTAAAATATGGTTGTGAGAAACCTAGATGAACATAAATCATATTTATGCATTGGAAGACTCAATTTTGTGTGTTAATTTCCTCCAAATGATTTTTAAACCAGCAGGTATGAAAATTATATATTCACATTAATGAAACTAAATAGAACAAATAAAGAACATGTTGATCTATAGGTCAGAGTCATCAGGTTGTACAGAAGGACAGGTAGAGAAGCTTGACCTTCATGAGTGGATTATAAATTTCCTGTAGTTAGGTCAAGGCATGCTTGAATGGGATATGTTAGTGTCAAATGAGAAGAAAGTTAGTTTGGTGGAAGCTGCATGCCAAAAAAAAGAAGAAGAGAAGAAGAAGGAGGAGGAGGCAGAGGAGGAGGAAGAAGAAGAAAGAGGAGGGGGGAGAGGAGGAGAAGAAGAAGAAGAAAAACAAACATAGTAACAAAAAAGGACATCAGGCATGTACTGAAAAAAATGAAGAAAATCTCAACTTTACAATGAACAGGACTATGGCAGTTTTTAAATCAGGGCAAAAAGTAGAATTGTATTACTACACATATAAAAATTAACAATTATTTTAGGATGTGGCACAGAAGCAAATTTTACAACTTCAGAAATTCCAAACCAAAGCGGAAACGTGTATTATACAAGAAGTGTGAGACCTGACTGAAAGCACCCCTGAAACTCACTGGACATAGAGTCAAGGGGAAAAAAGTCCCAATGTGAGCTGACTCTTCAGATCATTGATGTTCGCCAACAGGAAGTGTCTCCCAGCCCAAATTATAGTGAAAGAAACAGATGTATGATAAAGAAAATGTGACTCCATTCAAGTTTCTGACACACAAAAATAAGCAAATATTGTTTAAAATGCAGGGAGTGCAAGAAGTTCTCAGAACCCCCACCCCCACCCCTTCAAGCCTATACTGGGATCCTCAGCAGGCACACAGACCTTGACTCAGGCAGGGGATTTCCACTTTCCTTTCTGTTCTCCAGTACAGTCTCTGCAGTGTCATTGCCAATCCTGTAGCAGGCAGATTGCAAGAATGTGTCCTTCCACCTTTACCTAGTCCCAGTAGATGCCACCAAACTGTGCAGTAGATTCGAGCACAACCCTTCCTCCCATCCCTTTGTGTCCGGAACAGATAACTAGAATAGAAACACTATCTGGGAACACCCAGGCTGGACCTTGGGTAGAGAATTTCCATTCTCCTTCCTGTCCTCCATTACAATTTCTTTTGTATCATGCCCAGTCCTGCCTACTTTCAGGATTTCTTCCATTCCTGTGGAACTCTGGCAAACCTTGGAATTGACCCAGCTTTTCTCCTTCCTATGCAGCCTCTAGCCTCCTCCTGCTAGCCCATCCTTCTTAATTTGTACCAGCCCCCAATGCCTAGAAACACTTTCTACCTAGGACTCTCGGTTCCCATACCTGTCAGGGACTTGTGTATGTGTATCATACTGTTCTTCCTGTCTCCATTACTATGTGTCTATTCTCACCTTCATTCCAGTCATGACCTGCTTACAGGTGCCCCTCTTTCCACATCAGCTTTGCACATAAGACTCCAACTCCTGGTTCAGACCCAAGGGCCCCCAGTCCTTTCATTCCAGTCTCTCCATATAATTATTTGTCTTACTGTAACCTATTTGCAGGCTGTTAATCCCATCACACTGCTAACTTTCTATAGACCCCACCTCTAGGTGCAAACAGGATTCCCTTAGCTCTTTACTGAGGCACAATACATCCAGGTATACATACAGGAAATCTGGGGAATTATGAAAAAGATTCCACAATAGAACAAAATTTAAGGATAATCTCCCTACATATCCAGCTCTAAGAGGATGCTAGAAGGAAAACTTCAAACTGAAGAGGTCAACCTTTCTGGACATAAATACAAAAAGTCTCAATAAAATACTTGTAAACTGAATCCAAGAATATACCAAAAGACAATCTACCTTCCTCAAATTGGCTTCATCCCAGATATTCAAGGATGATTTAACATATATAGGCTGATAAATGCAATGCACCATATAAATAGACAGAAAGGGAGAAGGCTACATGGTCTGTAGATGGGAAACCTACAATGGGAGGAGCAGCGTGGAAGAAGAGGGGTTTGAGGGAGGGAAAGTGGAGAGGGACAGCTAAAAGTAAGGGTCATGTGAGTGGCCATATAGAAACTTCTTAAAATATATACATATGGTAATGAAATCCAAACAACTGGGAAGACAAAACCATAGCTAGACATACCTCCCACCAAGTGAAACCGTCACTGCCAGAAATCAGTTACATCTAATTGAACTGCTGGTCAAAGGGGTCCAATGGACAAGCCCCCCCCAATAACCTTGGCTACTGGTGTCTCTCTATAATCTGATTGTAAAACCCTATTGCTGGAGAAAACATCTACATGTCTCATTGAATACGGAGAAGACCAGCTGGTGTCTAACTAGGGATTTCAGTCCTACTGACTGGTGTTCATGGGTTGTACTCTGCACACTACCAGAGGGGAAATGATGGTGACTGGCCTGCATGCAATGCTGGTGCAATAGTCGCACAAACATTAAATAGCCAAACATTCTCTAAGTTGATTTAAAGCCCCCCCACTTCATGAGAACTAACCCGACCCTGATATTTATTGGGTGGCCAAGAACATAAGACTTAGAAAGGCCATAAAACTGGCAGGGGGGAACCAAATATTACTGATGTGTTAAAGGACCACAGCAAGGAAATGATCTCTAATGACACCCTCCAGCTCCCATTGATCAGTATTTTTGCTGATCTATCATCGGAGAATCTCCCTGTCATAGATGGGAACTGGAACAGAGACCTACAATTGGACACAGTGGAGAGGGCAGGAGACCTTGGAACATTCAATCCTACATGGGACTCTTCATCAAGACCCTCCTTTCAGAGCTCAGAAAGCCATGGGGAATGGGAGGCAGAAGGATTGGAAATGCCTGTGGGGTTGGATGACTCCCAGGAAACAGTGCTTAACCAAGACAGTAGCCATATTTTCTTCCTGTACCTCATATATTTTTGTAAATGCTTCCATGTGAATATTATATTTTATAAGTAAAGAGAAAATATTATATTTTTTGAAAAAGTATGTCTAATATGTTTCCAATAATGTTAACATTAAAAACTATACAATAGATAATGTTAAAATGAACAATATATAAACTGTGAGTTGCTTACAGTTGTTTTAAAATCCATAGGGAGATTTCTGTCATCTGGAGGTGTGTGTGTGTGTTTGTGTGTGTGTGTGTGTGTATGTGTGTGTGTGTTTGTGTGTGTGTGTTTGTGTGTGTGTGTATGTGTGTGTGTGTGTATGTGTGTGTGTGTGTGTGTGTGTGTGTGTGTGTGTGCGCGCGCGCGCGCGCATAAGAGAAAGAGAGAGAGCACCCTAGAGAATATTTTTTGTACGGGTGAAATTTGTAAGAACTCTTCTCACAAGCCTCTGCAAATGAGCTTACCTGACAGGAAGTTGGCAATCAACGAAAGCATCTCCCACCCTACACTGACAGTGAGTGGTTTATCTGAACTTATAACTTGATTTGCTGTTTGAAATTCATTAGTTAAACATTACGTAGCTAAAGATAGTAAAAACAAACTGAATACTCTCGATGTCCATGTAAAGGGAAGCTGTTTACCAGCCTGAGGAGGCTGGTCACAACAGTCTGTGGGAGCCTGTTTTTACACTTGAAGTTGAATATCTTCTAAGCATCACAAGAGGGGCAATACTGTTATTACAGCTTGGTGGAGAAACCTTATGCTACGATGTAATCAACTACAGAAATTGAGTAACTCCCTTAAATTACTCAAGAACCTGGTTGAGCCTGTACTCTGAAGTAACTGGGGGCATCCTGGAACAGAACTGCATTACATTCCGCTATCACTACAGTCCTTTAAAGCCACCAAAGCTCTGTGCACTGTTTCTCTTCCGTGCTGTCGGCAAATTCTAAGGAATAAATGCATCGGTGAAAGTCCTCGTTCACGTGAATCCAGCAGACGCCACTCTCCACACATCCTGGTGGTAATAGTTCTCTTAGCTCCCTAACTCCTGCAAAGTCTAAATTTTCCTCATTCAGACGCTAACTCATCTCACAGAAGCGATGTGTGGAATTAGTCTCTAAAATAAAAATAGTCACACGTGACTGGTAAGGACACTGGTTCTCAAATACCGTTACGGTAGACAAGAGGCAGACCGTTGAACAATTTTTTTTAAGTTATAAAATTGATTTATTTGCAATGCAAAGACACAAAAACAGCCAGTGATTTGATCTGGAAATTAGACCCAATGAAGGAAAAGCTATCGTTATCACGGCAGATTTGCTCTTCAGCCTAGAAGGAAAGGGTGTCATAGACATCCGGGTTTTGCTTTCATTGTAATTAGCCGAACTTATGCCAAATGTAAAACAAGAAACCCAACACTGCCCAGGAGCAAGCAGCCTTTCCTCCGGAGAAAGTTGTGTGCTATCAGAATTTACTTCCAATGAAAGGAAAGAAGATATTCCCGTCTGAGTAATCTATCATTTGATGTAAACGTTAGGTAGAGTGTGGGAGGAAGGATTGGCTGAGAAGGGAGGAGGGTGTAACTGACATAGGGAATGGGAACGAGTTCTTCACTGGCATTTCAAAAGATGCAACCGAAACGGGCCTCAATGTGGTTTTGAAGCACCGAGATGTTCCCCAACGCTGCAGATCAGAGACTCGGCTTTTAGCTTCAGTGAGGCAGAGAAACAGGCAGCGCTGGCACACAGCTCTGCCTAACTGCACAAGCATAAGGTTCCTCTGTTCTCAGAAACACGGAAGCGCAGCCTCCGTCAGCCTGATCAAAGGACTGCTCTCCTATCAGCCTGAGAAAATGCCCCCCAAATTGCTGATAGGTCATTTTCCCAGGGGACTCATTTGAACATACTTGGCAGACATACAAAGGACCTGGAAGTCGTGCGGGGCGGCTAGCACGCTAAGCAGGTGCTATTGAGAATTTTCATATCAACCGTGTCTCTTACGGGGGACAGCCAAACCACTGTGACTTTGGCTGACTTATCTACCTCTGGTTGTTACCAACCAGGTACTGGGTTTCAGTTACACCGGTGACTTAAAATAGCTAACACAGATTAGCCTGTTTAAAGCTAATATTTCTTTTAAGGGAGAAAGGTATTTTCTTGCAACTTGATGAACAGGACTGTCCCGGAGTTTATTACAATATGGTAACAATTTTTATCAGGGCAACTTGCCAACTCTTATGGTTATGAAATTGTTCTTCTTCATTGAATATTCCTGAAGAAACTTTCCAAAGAAATGGGATGTTCTTAAAAGCTTTTTGTTTATCATGGTTGTCAATAAAGAGTAATATAAGGATGACCTGTGGGTGTCACTGGTCTCTGAAACTCATGTTGATGGTGTTATTGTGGTGGCTAAAGTTTTAGAAGCTCACTGGGATATCCCATAGGCAGAGAGAGAGAGAGAGAGAGAGAGAGAGAGAGAGAGAGAGAGAGAGAGAGAGAAGAGAAGAGAAGAGAAGAGAAGAGAAGAGAAGAGAAGAGAAGAGAAGAGAAGAGAAGAGAAGAGAAGAGAAGAGGAGAGAGAGAGAGAGAGAGAGAGAGAGAGGGAGGGAGAGGGAGGGAGAGGGAGGGAGAGGGAGGGAGGGAGGGAGATCGGCTTCTGTTGGGCACCATGTACTGGCATTTTGAAGTTCCTGAGACGTCCTTTGCTTTTGTCTGTGATATTTTTATTGTACCAAATGCTGGAATTGACTTATGTGGCCTTACTTGGTGGATTTGCAAGACATCCACACTCTGTCTTGTTTTGTAATTCAATAGTTTTCCACTCAAAACCACCTCCTGCTGCTAGAGGTAGGTTCCTGGTGTTTGATGTCTGTTTTCAACAGTGTATCCCTTACTGCCAGGAACCAATGTTGTTCTGATAGATAACTGCTACTATCAACGGGACTTCAAACATTCCTAAAAACTTACATTCTGCTTCATAAATTCTAGGGGTGATGATATGTATGTGTGGAATTTCTTATCATGTCCCCTACTTAAATACTTTCATCATTTCATGACCAAGAGACTGGGACTGAAGTTCCCAAAGCCCAGGTACAGAAACCGCCCTGGCAGGGTCCTAGATACTCCTTTTAAAGAACGTTTTAAATGTTTATTATCTTCAACTTTGGGTACTTATACCCAAAGGTACATATTCATCAGAAAATTTTAAATAGTTTTAAAAGGAAATAGGGTTTCTGTGGCAACTAAATAAATATGAGACACAGATGAAGACAGGTTAAAAATATATCCTACACAATTGATGCTTTCAGGATTTTTCAGGTAAATGGTGACTGCATGAACTAGACCTCATCAAGGAAAGAATTAAAAGCTACTGTTGTTTTTTTACCTTTTTTATGGATTAAAATGATGGCATTGTATATGGGTGTTTGCAGTTTATTCCATGTGAAAGGTTAAAAAAACTAATTAACAAAATAAAATATTTTAAATTATACCATGTTCACTCAGAGACAGCAAGATTAGATGGTTAAAACGGCAAATTTTCATTTTAGATGATTACAAAGTCTGAAAGAACAAACAATAATTTAACCAAGGTTCCAATTTTCCTTGTCTTTCTGTTGCAAGGGCTTAATTCGCTCAGAAAATTGACTCTGGGTGTGGTGACTGTTTAGCCAGGACAATGCTGTCATAGAAAAGAAAAGGGGCAAGTCCTCAGTCACTCACCACAGCGAGTCTGCACTAAGCTTTTAATTTCTGGCCAAGTCAAACAATCCCAAAATGTGACTTAAGAATTATGCAATAATAGCTCTCTGTCTTGGTCAGTGGTAGCTAAGCCCTACTACCTAACCCCACCCACTCATCAGCCAGGAGCGCCGAGGTTTACTCTGAGATGTATGGAATGGCCAAGGGTCAGTACTTCACTGTACAGAGGTCATGCAGTTTTAGTCTGAGGACCCCCTCACTCTGATAAACAGCTGCCATCTGGGAACTGACCTCCTAAACGGGGGGGGGGGGGGGGGGAAGGGGGGGTAAATCTGTTTCACACCTTAACAAACTTATCAACGCCTTCACTTCCTCGGTGCCTTTTTGAAATCTGTCATTTGCCTCTGTCTGATCTCCCACCAGATCCCTTTGGCTCATGGCTTTTCATACTTTAGAATTATCCTAAAACACAGTTGTCTCTTTATCTAACACCGTCAGGTGTGGGACTGGCACGCTATGAGCTGTTAGTGTTTTACCAGGAATCAAAAGAAAAGAAAAATGCTGTGCTTTGGGCACAAGAGGCCACCCATAATTTTCCCCGAACCTTCGGCAGGGTCTATCTGGCTGGAGTGTTTCCCTTCCTTTCTTCCTTCACTGACTTAATGACTGGTCCCAATTCATACAAAAAATCAACTTAAATATTACATGCACAAGATGCCTTCAGATCCCTCCCTTGAATCAGGTTGGGTTTCCAATAAATAAACGTTCACAGCTCATTGTTTCTTCAAAAGAACATTTAAATAGTATTGTTATTTTCGTGTGCAGACTTGGTAAGCAGTAATTTTCCCCAGTCTGGCACCACAGCCTGCCTTATTCACCACTAAATGCTCAGTCTGGAAAGGTGACTGAGGTAAAGAAAATACTAACATAAAATCCTATTTTCGTGAAAAGCTGTTATGAGGTAGATCTGCTTCAAGTTAAAATTTTAGCATCGTAATTCACTAGCATTATGAGGTATAATGGTTCGTCTATTTGTGACCCATGTCTGCTTCCCCTTCCTCTATATCATTCTTATGGTTCAAGTACATGTAAACTTTTTTAATTATTAAAAATAGATCCTTCTCTCAAATGGTCCACACCAACCACAGTTTCCCCTCCCTCCACTCCTCCCAGTCTCCTATCCCACCTCCTCCCTCTCTTAGATATACACTCGTCCTCCATTTTCTCTTCAGATAAAAGCAGGCCTCCAAGAAATGACAGCCAAACAAAACAAAACAAGATACACGTCAAGGCAAAAATCTGTCATATAGAGGCAGGACAAGGCAACCCCACTCGTACTGGGTTGTGGTCCCAAGAACAGACAAATATTTAGAAATACACATGTCCCCACTGTTGGGACTCTCACAAACAAAACAAAATGCCAAGCTAACAGCCATAACATATACACAGAGAACCTAGTGAAGGCGCATGCAGGCTCCAGGCTTACCTTCTTTATGTGAGCTTGTGTGAGCCCTGATTAGTTGATTACTCAGCCCCATCCAGTTCCCTGTCCGTTGTTATCAGATAGGCTTCTTCCAGCAGCAGAAGGGAACAGGTGAGGAGACCCACAATCAGACATTATGGGGAGAGAGAGTCCAAATCGGGGTTTCCCATCATGTCCCTTCCCTCAGAATCCCACAAGCCAGCACAGGGCATGGGCTCCTTCTCACAGGATAGGCCTCAATGTAAACAATGGTCACCCATGCCCACAATTTTTTGCCATCATGGTCTAAGCACATCTTGCAGGCGAGACAGATTGTAGTCCAAGGGTTTTTGTGGCTGGGTTGGTGTCCAGGTTTCTCTTTCCATAGCCTAGAGAGTTCTTTCTCGTGCCAGTGAGACTAGAATGTAGGGTGAAAGGTCCATACAGGTACCAGCTTGACCTTTCTGCATTCGGTGACTTTTGTGGATGTTGTCCTCAGCAATGGGCCCCATTCAGTTTTCAGATCTTTGCCCATTTTGGGGTGGGGGTTGCCATTTTGTCCTGTTCATAGTGTCCTTTGTTTTATAGAAGAGTTTCAGTTTCATGATGTCCCATTTATCAATTGTTTTTGTTTGTTTGTTTGTTTTTTTAAGTACCTAGTGCTATCGGTGCTCTTTTTTAGGAAGTTGTCTGCTATGCCAAGGCTATTCCCTACATTCTCCCCTATCTGGTTCTAAGTTACCATCTGTGATTCACGCGGACTTGAATTTTGTACAGGGTGGTAGATATAGATCTATTTGCGTTTCTTCTACATACCAACATCCAGTTCGACCAGTACCATTTGTGGAAGATGTTTTTTCTTTTTCTCTATGTATATTTGCGGCTTTTTAATGAAAAACATGAAGAGTTTATGTGTAGAAGGGATAGGAGTGGCCGCAGGGGGGCTGCGTGCACAGCTGCAAAGGCAACTCCAGCAGAAGACCCTGATAAAACACTGCCTGAGAGACCAAGCATTGCTGACACACACAATGCCAGCCAGTGGGGAACTACTGCTTTCTGGGGACCAATGGGTGCGGGCGGAGGGTACTACAGGAACTTGCAGCAGCTTTCAGAGGAGCTTGCTGAGCAAGTTGTCACCTGGTCTGTGGGACTTTGGGCCAGGGCCCAACACAGAGATCTCTGGTCAGGGAGTAGAAATGGCTTCTAAAGCTTCTGTGTCTGGGCTCGGCCAGGCAGGTGGTTTCAGGCAAAGGGAAAGCTCAGGACAAGGAGGAGGAAAGGCGGGAGACTCTGGCCCAGGGTCACAGGAGAACTTCAGAAGAGGAAATTCCTTCCCATATGGTGGTGTTAGAGCTCTTACCACAGAAGTTCTCAGACGATGAAATAATTCCTGCACACCTTTAATTGAGGACAGGCCCAATGTATAGTTTTGAGATGGTTCAGAGTCTGACAACAGCACCCCACTCTCAGCAATGGACACATCATGGAAACAGAAACTAAAAAGAGACAGACACAGTGAAACTAACAAAAGTTGTGAACCAAATGGATGTACCAGATCTTCAACCTCTTTTCTTGGAGATGCCTTCAGACAACACTCCTATCACTCCTTTTCCCCTAAAACTACATATTTTATAAATCTTTCTGCTTTGAATGCTCTTTTTTATTGTAGACCTAGTTAAGAATAATCAGTAAAAACCATGCCAGAGATTCAGTGTTGTGCTATGTTAAAATTTCCTCTGCCAAATCAAAACTATTTTTGAGATTCCCTCATACAACCAGCAGAATGGCTAAGCTCTATAATGCAAGCTCATGCTGGTGAGGCTGTTGAGCAAGATGAATGCTCCTCCACTGCTGCTAAGGGGACAAACTTGTACACTACCGTGGTCAGTATAGAAGTTCCTCAGAAAGGTGTGAATTATCTTTCTGAAGATCCAGCTATCCTGCTCTTGGATATATACCAAAAGGACACTCATTCTACCAAAGGGACACTTGCTCCACCATGTTAAGTGCTATTCATGATAGCCAGATATTGAAAACAATCTAAATGCCCCTCAACACAAAAATAAATAAATAAAACGTACATTTATACAACTGAGTATCCCTCTGCTCATAAAAGAAGAAAAACGTTGGCATCGTGAAATTTGCAGGCAAATGGAGATTAGAAAAAAATCATGAGTGAGGTAACCCAGGCCCAGAAACATATATATGGTATAAATTTGTTTGTATCTGGATATTACAAATAAATAAATTGTAACTAAACTACAATCCAGAAACCAAGAGAGGTTAGGCACAGAGGAAAAAGCTAGGGGAGAGGACACATCGATCTCCCTGGGATGGCGAAATATAATAGGTTTTATGCCTGTGCCGGATAGCAGAAAGAACAGTGGGTAGGAGGAGAATGGAAGGATCAGGTAGGAAAGGGGAGGGCAGATAGGATTGAAAAAGAGAATGAGAAAGAAAATTGAAGGGCATTTGAGAGGTGGTACAGAAACCTAGTGTGGTGGAAACTTCCTATAATATATAAAGGTGATCATAATAAAGTCTGCAAATATGAGGCAGATGAAATTCCAACTGGCCATCTCATATCAGCAAATGAAACTTCCAGTCCTGGGACTGGGATTTATCCAATTGAGTTTTTTGGCCAAAAGCATCCCATGAAAATCCCCAAACACAGGCTGTTGCCAAGGCAATAGGTTGGTCTCCATAAACCGACAGCAAGTTCTCATTGTTGAAGATGACACACAACTCACTGGACATGGAAAAGTTGAGCTGATGCCTACACGGAGACTTCACGCCGTGTTCTAGTGTCTATGAACAGAAAGGTACTCTGCTAAAGAGAAAAGTGAAAACAACCCAGTCACAAAACCTTTTATCTCTAATCTGTCATGCCTGCAAAGTACTCTAGGGTAACTGTGGCACAAATCTCGTTGGAGTAACCAACCTATGTCTGCTTTGACTTAAGGCCTACTACATGAGATGGAACTCATAGGTGACATTGCTTGGGTGACCAAGAACCAGAGTCTAGGTAGACCAGAGACCTAGGGTAAAACAAATAATAAAAATGGTAGTAATAATAGTAAACAATAAAATGACTCATAATGATATTCTGCTAGACTTATAGATCAGCACTTTATTCAGCCATCATCAGAGACGCTTCCTTCTGTAGCAGATGAGAACGAGTACAGAGATTCGTAGCCAGGCATTATGCAGAGAGAGAGAGAGACAGAGAGAGAGAGAGAGAGAGAGAGAGAGAGAGAGAGAGAGAGAGAGAGAAAGAGAGAGAGAGAGACCTTGGAACACAGCTCTAAACAAGATGCCTCCATCAAAATCTATCCCCTCATAGCTTAAGGAACCCCACAAAAGAGGAAGTAGAAGGACACACAGGACACACAGAGGCAGAGGGACTGAGTACACCAGGAAAACAAGACCCTCTAAAACAGCTGAGCAAAGCTGACATGAGCTGAGACTGAAGCAGAAGTCACAGGGATTGCATGGGTCTGTACCAGGTGCTCTGCATTCATGCTATAGCCTTCTGTTTAGGACCTTTACGCTATCACTATTAACTGTGAGAGCAATGAGAGGGCTTCTTCTCTTTCCAGACTATAGTTTATCTGAAGCCTGTTCTCCACTTATGTATTTGACGAGCTCTAACTGCTAAATGTTAGGTGTGACGTATGTAAGAATCAGCACTGAACTCCCCACTCATGATGGCCTCCCAAATGCATGCAGAGACCATCAGGTAAGATACTCATAGATTTCTAAAAACAGTTTCTCGTGGACACATAAAATTTCCCTATGATAAAAATTGGATGCCATTTCTAAATGGAATAGAGCTAAGGCATAGAATAAAAATATTCTAGTTTTTAAAAAATTCAGGTCAGATCGAAAGATCCTGTCCGTAGTCCTCTGGCAGAGTGCTTTTCAGCGTTAGAAAAGATTGGCTTCAATCGGCTTCCCAGCAGTAATAACAGCACATAAGAGGAAGGCAGTGTTTCTGTTCCAACCTCTCATTTTACCAAGAATGAGATTTCCGTGCCAGGGTAGAGCTGAGACAGTTGTCCCACAGAGAGCTTTCTGCAGAAGAGTGAATTGACTTTCTGACTCCAGACATTAAACTATTCTAACGTTGCCCTCCACCCAAAGCTGAAAGTCATGTGAGCACAGACTCTAGCATCTTAAATCCTGAGATATAAATAATAGATTTTAGGATGCAAGACATACATAAGATTTAATCTGAATCCTATTTGAGTCTGCATGGTTGCCAAAAATAAATACTATACTTAGGATCTGCTTATCTTGTGATTTAGCACCTTGACTTTCTTCATTCCAATGTACACGCACTTATAATAACCAAAGTAATGCATAGGCTTTCTTTACTGAATTGTCTTTATAAATGTCATAGCCTCAGTCTCATAGGAACTAGTATTTGCATGTTTAGGAAACCGCACTGCTCTTGAATTGCATCTATTTTTCTGAAGTGATTAAAACCACAAAATCTTATAAAACAGAACACAGTGAAAAGATAATCAACCAAATTGATATTGGTTGTGAGACTTCTCAAAGGAGCTCTCTTTTCCCTGAAATTTCATATTAGTTAATCTATTGCTGATAAACTTGTGTGGTCTCCTTCTAGGCTGGTTTGTAAAGAAATCTGTATTGAAAGTCTCTGTGTTTACTCCTAAATTAGTGACACCTGCGAAAATGTACTATTTGTTAAGGTCTGATAGAAGCCCCACATCATCTCATGTCTATAAAATAATTCTGCCTGAAGTTTTATAGACATTAATGGTTTAATAAGGAAAAAGTGTTCCACATTGTTCTGTATGATATTTTTTACACAGCCCCTCCTTTGCAGTGTACAATCCTATTGTTTGTTTCGATCTGTCTACCTGTTTAATGAGACCATGAATGAGAAGTGTTGTGGAAGCTTGAACACTTGATAAGTTTCCTGACCACTGAGTCATAAATCAGGTTAGCAAGTGTCTGCTTTCTTTTAAAGGAATTATTATTATAAAATATCTGTATAGGTTCCAAAATCATTTCTCAGATTCTAGACCTCAAATTAGAAGACCAGAAAGCTTTAGTTTCTGCAGTGAATCACTGCCCTAAGACAAGGCTTATGGTATTTCATTGTGATGGTTAATTCTGACAGTCAACATGACAGGATATAGAACAACCTAAGAGACAGACCTCTGGGTGTGTCTGTGAGGAACTTTCTAGACTACTCTAAATGTAGGAAGTACCTTCCCACAAACTGGAGGTCCTGCACCAATAGAAGAAAGCAAGCTGAACATGAACACCTCTGTTGTCGGTCTGTTTATTGTCTGTCTGTCTGTCTGTCTGTCTGTCTGTCTATCTATCTATCTATCTATCTATCTATCTATCTATCTATCTGCTTTTTAGCTGAAGATACACTGCAACCAGCTGTCTGGACTTCCTCATCATGACAGATGATGGCTTCATACTATGAGCCAGAATACATCCCTCCTTCTTAAGTTGCTTTTGGGTCAATTTCTTTCTCTTTCTCTCTCTCTCACCCTCCCTCCCTCCCTCCCTCCCTCCCTTCCTCCCTCCTTCCCCCCCACTCTCTCTCTCCCTCTCTCTCTACCTCTCTCTCTACCTCTCCCCTCCCTCCCCCTCCCCCTCCCTCTCTCATATAATGAAAACAGAGGCTGAGAACAAATTGATCTGTGTAGTATTTAGAACAGGGAGCAGACAGATATTCTCAGATCAGCAGCTCTCAAGCTGTGGGTCACATCCCCTTTGGGGATGTAGACAACCCTCTCATGCAATCACCTGAGACCATAGAGATTTAAATTACAATTCATAACTCTAGCAAAATTACAGTTATGAGGTATTAACAAAAAAATAGTTTTGTGGTTGGGCATCACCACAGCATGAGCGATCCCTCATTCTGGTATACAGGATTAGGAAGGCTGAGGACCACTGTTTTAATGGATAAGAACCCATTGACCCATTGTTGCTGAGCAATTCATACAGAACAAAAGATAGGAGACTCCAGAAAGCTTCCTGTCCTTTTGGTTTTTTTTTTTTTTTTTTTTTTTTTTTTTTTTTTTTTTTTTTTTTTTTTGTCCTTCTCAGAGAAATACTTGAGTTTCATTTTACAAAGAGATAAAGAATTTCTTTCAGCCTAAGCTCGTTTGAATAATAGCCAATGACTTACAGTCAGAAGGTCATGGCTAACAGTAGCATATCAGTAAATACAGGAAGATAATCTTTTATATTCCCATTATAAAACTGGACATCAATGAACAGTTTTTAGACAGTATGTGGCCAGAGGGAAAACACTGCCATCTAAGATGCAGCACAAGAGACATCAGAATAGAAAACTGACAGATCTCTTGGCTTGCACACTGCCTTACACAATACTTGAGAGCATAAAGAACAGAAGACAGTTTACAAAGAAACAAAGAAAAGTGAATAAAATCTTTGAGTTTTCCTCAGCAGCTTTGAGAGCAACTTCATGGGAGTTACCGAGGATGAGTTTGGTTGGAGCAAATATTTACATAGGGGGAAAAACCCTCAGTAATGCAATGTTGTTACGGTCAATGTCTGTGAACACAGATGTATCGCTATAAATCATAGTCTCTAAGGGGAAGATGTATAATCAAAGCTATTTTAATGTTCTGCACCACCTTCTTTTATGGTTCCTGCGCTGGGAAAACAGTACTCAAGAAAAAGCCCAAACAGAGGGATCTTCATCATTTAAGGGGAAATGAAATCCTGTCTAGAAATCATACATTTATGAATACAATGACCGTATGTCTCTCATTTTTCATCAAGGACTCATGCTGTGAAAATAAATTTCAAAGGCAGTTTGTGGTAACTATTTAGAACATTGTGCTTTCACTCTTGAAAGTGACCGTAGACATTTTAATGAAAATACTCTGTACTTAGCAGTCAAAACTTATATTTATTAGACTGAAGAGTTGGATCAGTAGGTAAGAGAACGTGCTGCTCTTGTAGGGTACCTGAGTTTGATTCCCAGTACCCACATGGAGCCTCACAACTGTCTGGAATTCCAGTCCCAGAGGACCTGATGCCTTCTTCTGATCGCTACAGCATGAGGCACACCAATATGGACATACATACACGTAGGTAAAAGACACAAGTACATAAAATAATACAATAAATCTAAAAGTATTTCAGAAACCATATAACTTGTTCATTTTTTTTCTATCACTTTTATACATAATGATCTTAACATTTTATCATAAGAATACCAAAATGACATCGTATCAGTTGCTTTACTGATGTGGCTGCATACTTTTATTCCTCGTGAGATTCGCTGAAAAAAAGAAAAAAGCAGTCTTGCTATTCTGAGAGTTAAGAATGGAGTTTGAAACACACGAGGAAATCAACCATGCTTATGTCAGCCAGGCCAAGCAGGAAGAGAAGGGACCAATGTGAAGCAGATCTGTAAGATAGGTGATATCAAGAGCAAATGGGCAATAAAAAAACAATCTATGTTCACATTTCCACTGTGGTCGATAGAGCATAGATGCAAAGATGTATTGTGTGGTGGTTAAAGCTGAAAAGATCAACACGTTCCAATTTTCTTTAAAATGCCAACTAATCAAAACATAGTAATCTGGGGGAACGGCATCAGTAACACATTCTCAGAGACAGAGGTGACGGGTCTACTGTTCCTTTCAGAAAGGAAAAGACGGCCAGGCCCTTTTTACATTGCCTAGTCTGTATCCCAGCTGACAAGATATTTAAACAATATAGAGTGAAAAGTGGGAACAAAGGAACAACCCTCACCAGTGAATTACTTATACCATATTACTGAGCCTCTGTTCATATAACAGTTTGCTCTGTATTCAGTCTTACTTGTAGCTCTAATCTTCCAGCTTAGTTTTTCTTCAAATCCTCATCAGTTTATCCTAGTCTACTCTGACGGTTATAAGATTGGCCCCACGGTTTTGAATTCTTGGTCATGCGAGAGGCTCACTAGTAGGAAGTTGGGCCTTGTTGAAATAGGTGTGGCCTGGTTGGAGGAAATACGTCACTGGAGGTGGGCTTTGGGATTTCAAATGCTCAAATCAAGGCAGGCTCTCTCTTTTTCTCTCTTTCTCTTTCTCCTTGCTGCCTGTGGATTTAGATGTAGAACTCTTAGCTCCTTCTCCAGCACCATGTCTACTTGGATGCTACCATCATTACGGTAATAAGCTAAACCTCTGAACCTATAATCCAACCTCATTTAAATGTTTTTCTTTATAAGAGTTGTAGTGGTAATGGTGTGTCTTCACAGCCATAAAAACCCTAACTAAGATACCTACCCATGTTATTTCTCTACTTCTTTTCCATTGGTCACAGTTATGTTGCAGCTTCTGATCCTAGGTAGACAATTCCTCCAAACTGACGCATTCATTCTTGGAATGAAGTTTGTTAAGACTCAGGAAACCGGGCTAGGGCTTCAACAAGTAAAGATATAAAACTTGGTAAAAAGAATTTGGTCCTTCAAACCTATATGATGGAAAAAAAAAAATCTGATACATCAAATTCATCAAATTGTCCTCTAATCTCTATATACTTGTTTGTGTATGCTTGCACATGTGCATGCATGTGTACACACACACACACACACACACACACACACACACCAAACCCTTCACAGCTCCCAGGGACTAAAACACCAACGAATGAGTACACATGGAGAGACCCATGGCCCCAGGTGCATATGTAGCAGAGGATGGCATTCTCTGACATCATCTGACATCAGTGGGAGGAGAGCCTTTGGTCTAGTGAATGCTTGTTTTCCCAGTGTAGGGAAATGCCAATGTGCTGAGGTTGGAGTGGGTGGTTGGGAGAGGGAGCACCTTCATGGAGGCAAATGGGAGGGGGAGGGGGGATGGGATTGGGGAAAGGGGATAACATCTGGAATGTAAATACAGAGAATATCCAATTTAAAAAGAGAATAAAATAATAATTATGTCCTTCAGATTATTCACTAATCTTTACATTTTGTGCTGCTTACCTTTGTGCATAAAGTTGTTTATTGTTGAAATGTATATACTTTATCCTATTTTATGTATTTAATGACTTGGCTCAGAATAGCATCAAATCCTTTCTACTTCATTATTGTATCTATAATCCACTTATATTTTGCATAAGACTTCCTGATATTCGTATTCTAAAATTTGTTTACATCTGGGCTCTTCTTTATTTAGGACTGATTTAGACATTTCTGCATCAGTATTCTGGTACATATATAGGTAAATATTTAAACTAATTTTATTAAGTAGGTATGTGGTGTGTGTGTATGTATTTATATGTTTGAGTTCAGGTACACATGGAGATCAGAGGACACCTTTAAGTTCTGATATCTGCCTTTGACCTCATTTGAGGTGGTGCATCTTTTGTTCACAGCTGCATGGTCAGGCTAGCTGGCTTATACACATCTGGAAATTTGCTAGGATTATAGCACATTCACTATTTCACCCAGCTTTTATGTGAATTATTGGGTTTCCTACTCAGATCATTGGACTGATTTCCCAATCACTTTAACCAATGACCACTTTCCAGCTCAAGTTCAACTTCGTAGTTAATGTTATAGTGCTTATTTCATATTTTAAAACATTATCAGAAAAAAACATTTTAGTTATAGTATGATATCATAGTTTATACTTAAAATATGCATAATTATAAACATTAAGGATTCTTGATTATCCAAAATTATTTTTATTATGAATAATATTTCAATTAATCTCTCTTTCTAGAAATATCTACATTCATGCCATCAGATTAGTCCTATAAAAATTCATTTACTGGGACTCTGACTTCGAAAGGCATGGGTATTTAAGGATTCTTTGAAGGAGGTGATGACTGAACAATGTCACACACATCCATAGTTACCATAGTTTTAGCAACTGATTTTGAAAGGAAAAGAAAGCTCAGTTCAGGACTGTTTTTTTTTTTTACTTCATAACCATTTCTCCTGTGTTCTCACATGACTCAAGAAGACCATAAACTTTTTCTTTTTGTTGTGGTTTCTCAAAGTTAAGAAAGCAACTGTAGGCATCATTTTGACTCAAATTTTGCCATGTTATACTAAAAATTTAAAGCAATTATTTAATGGAACGTACAATATCAGTTACCAAATAACTTAAGTAATTCATAAGAATAAACATGTAAGGCAATTCTCTGTCACGCAATTAAACAGACTTCACTTCAGGCATGTTCCCAAAGAATTTTGCATTTGTACACACACACACACACACACACACACACACACACACACACACACAAACACACACACACACACAACATGAAAAACTAAGACACAAAGAAATAAGAAAGAACAAATGCTTGAATTTAAGATTTATGTGATCTCTTTTGTTTTTTTCAACAAAGCAATGAAATTCTTCCCAAATTCTTTTCCTGTTATGATATTTTACACTAGGTTGACTATGGTTGAATTTTGTAGGAACTTTCCTAAGTAATTACAACCCGTGGTTAAAAAAAACTAAAGGTGAAACTTGATAAATGGGACTGTTTGTTTCTCAAAACCAAACACTGTGAGCTCCATAGATATGTGTAGGGTGAGTCTTGTCAAAGCAATCAAGTGCCAAGTTGACTCCTAATATAGCAAAATGAGCAAGTTCAACAGTCCTGACTGAATGCTTTGTATGAGTCTCACAAGAAGAATTCATTTATCTTGTTTGTTCTGCTCAATTAAAGCATGACCCACTTTCTGTTGCCTGTCTGCTGCTATCGTTTCTTTGTTATAGCAAAGAGACTGAATTTTCTGCAAGTAACAACAAGAATAATAGTTAATATACGTTTAAACATTATATTGCTTTTTTAACAGCATAATGTGCTTTTTATGTATTTAAAATATATTTACTTTTGACAAATTTACATGCATATGTAATGGATTTTGATCATATCTACCTCCTTTCCCTATTTTACCCATTTCCTACTCCTTCCAGATTCAACCTGTTCCCCCCAAATTTGTACTCTTAGTTTCATGTTTTTTCTTCTTGTTATTAGCATGAGTGTGGACTTATTTATGGGAGCATGGGTAACTTACCAATGGCTATACTCATTTCTAAAGAAAAATGAGTCCCAGTAGCCATTAACTGCCACCAGCAAGGGGTGGAGTCACATGACTTGGAACACTTTGTGTCTTGGTCTTGTGCAAGTCAAGGCTTATGCAAACAACTCCAGCTTTTCTAGGATTGTGAGGGAAATGGCCATGTGATGTGCAGAAGACAGCATTTCACAGCACACATCCATGCCCTCTGACTCTTAGTTTCTGTTTGCCTTTTCTTCCCATGTTCTCCAAGCCCTCACAGGAGCTGATAAAAATGGACCGCCTAAACCTACCTAATCAATAATGACTTATCCCCCACCTCCCTCTCAACTTCACGTCCCTTTTTATTCAATAACATACGACGTCCAATTTGTACTTCCCCCCAGTGCCTGTGAGTCATCTACCATGGTGTAGGCAACCTATCACTGGCCACCACCCTGCAGAAAAGTTAATCTCCCTCCCTCAACGACTGTCAACTGTCATTAGCTCCTGTCAAGACTGAGGCTTCCAGAGCTTCTCCCCCAATCCATCCAGCAGGTGTTTCTTTAGTACTTCCATCTATTAAATTCCTCTTTTGTATCTGTTGTAACCTTCCTTATGTCCTTCAGTCATTTGTGTTCTCAGTGGGGAGTTCGTTCTCCTTTCTGATTTGTTTGAACAAATACAATCATTCTCTTGAGTCCTGTGTATTGGGTTTTTTCAAATTACTGGGTACCATTACTGCAAGAGTTGTATTTAACTTGTTCTCAGTATTGTTGCATTCAGATTCTTGCACCTGGGATTATTTCTTTGCTTGAGATGTTTTTAATCAGTCACTCTATTTTAATTGGAGCGTTTGCAATGTACAAGTGGAAGATAGGTGTGATAAAGTTGAGGTGTACAGCTCAGAAAATATGTTCTCAGCAAGGAGCTCAAGGTGTACAACTCTACATTATTCCCTGGTATATATTAATAGCAACAGCAGCCACAGTTGACAATATTCCCAATATTAGATAGCTGTACCAGCCAATGAAAAACAGTGAGGGCCTATGACTTCAACAACTGTTGAAAATTAAAACAAACAAACAGACAGACAGAAATACAGACAAACAAACAAAATAGGGGAGTAAGGAGCCTATTCAGATTTGATTTGCAACATTTAGGGAGGGGAAGAAAACTGGGTGGGAGAGGCTAATTACAAACATCATAACAACTTTGAAAACAACACCAAAAATGAGATGGAAATTAGCTTGAAAGGGCAGTTTGAAATATTGTTGGGTCCCAAAAATTTTAAAGAATTTTAAATCTACAAAAAGTTACAATAATAAGTAAAAGAGGTGGGGATAAGGATGAGAGAAAGGGGAAAGATGTCGGAATAAAGACAGAAGTAGAGAAGTTTTATGTGAAAACTGTAGTCAAGCGTGCCTTGTAGTGGGCTCAGGAAACAAGCAGACACAACAGAAGGAAAATCTGAGACATATGCACAGAAACAAAGCTAGAGGAGCTCGAGGGATGGCTCAGAGGTTATAAGATCAATGCCTATTCTTCCAGAGGAGCTGAGTTCTACACCCAACACCCACATGTCAGCTACCAACTACCTTTAACTCTAGTTCTACGGAATCTGAAGTGCTCTTCTGGCCTCCACAAGTACTGCAGGAACTGGATTATACAGACATACAGTAGGTACAATGCCCATAAAGATAAAAACAGCTCTCTCTCTCTCTCTCTCTCTCTCTCTCTCTCTCTCTCTCTCTCTCTCTCTCTCTCTCTCTCTCTCTCTTGTTCTTGCTCACCTGCCCTTATCCCTCCTCTTCCCCTTCCCTTCCCCCTTCTTTCTCCATGTGCTCATGGCCAGCTTCTAGTCCTCTCTTCTCTCTCTCTCTCTCTCTCTCTCTCTCTCTCTCTCTCTCTCTCTCTCTCTCTCTCTGTCTCTACTACCCTCTTAACTCCCCCATGACCTGAATAAACTCTATTCTGTACTAAAAATAAAAAAGAAAAGAAAAAGAATCTCAGACATTTTAAAGCAAAACTACTTATCTATGTCTATAGATCCATAATCTATAATCTATATCTGTATGTATGTAGTCTATCTTTATCTGTGTATACAACTATATATCATCTATTTCAATATCATCTACATCTATATCTAATCTATATCTATATATACAACTATGTATATCACCTATATCGATATCATCTGCATCTTTATCTGTATATCATCTATGTCTATCAATGTATATGAGAGAAAGAGGACAGCAAGAGAGATGACTCCTCAGGAAATGATACTTGCTAGCTCTACAAAGAACAGCAGGACCATTCCCAAATAAACTTTTATAAATCCAATTCCAGGATGTTCAGTGCTCTGGCCTCTGTAGACAGTATATGTGATTCTCTTAAACACACAAAGCCAAAACTCATACAAATAAAATAATAATAAATAAAAATCATAAAATTAATATAAAAAAGAATAAAATTAAGATTTACAGAGCAAATTGCTGGCATAATTGTGCTGAGTTATTTTGTGAAGTTCTCAGATCTCTGTGGCCCTATCAGGCTTCACTTAGCTCCATTTAAGGGCAAATGGTAGTCACATGTCTTTGCAGTCCCCTTGTTCCATGGTGATCAGATGTGTGAAGAGATAAAGTTCTTCCTGGAGGTTCCCTCTGACCCCTGCACCTCACCTTGACCTCTTCTATTACTAGAGGTCTGGTGTACATTAAAAACTACACTTCTTCAGTTTCACTTGCTGTCCCCAGGCAGCTTAATTTGACCAGTGTGATGTCTACTCACAAGGACTCTCAATGTTCCAGCCTGCTTTCCAGCACCTGTCTCCTCAGGCTTCAAAAGTTCGTTTGTAGACCTTGATTCTTACAGGAAAGGAGCGTACTGTGCAGCATCCTCACCTGTATTTTTTATTTCCCTGAGGTTCAGTTGTAAGACTTGAAATGCCAGATCTTTTATGTTCAGACTCCATTTTAGAGAACCTAACCTAAGTTTGAACTCAGGTAAACTAACTTTACGATATGACTCCCAGCACCAACCAATTATGTTAAAGGCCACAATAGCTTTCCAATCAGATGCTTGCACATGTACCCCCTTCTTGCTGCTTACTATAAAGTCTTGCCCCGTAGACATTCTGGGCTCCTCCACCACCACAAAAACCGTCCTGTGTGACTATGATGCATTAGGGGTGGTGGGCAAGCTAGCTCGAATAGAGTAAATACCCTTCTGTAACTTACCTCAGATCAGCTCTTGTATCTTTATTGGGGATCATTAACATTTCCCTGACACAACACTACCATGGTACCTAGAAGCCTTTTGTGTATTTTTATCATAATATCACACATATGAACACTTACACCCATAAGCTAATGTTGACACAAATCCTATAAGGGATAATTTTGAGTCAGTATGGCTGCTTTTTCCCCCCTCTTTTCTTTTCATTCTTTCTTTTTTTCTTTTTTTTTTTCTTTCTCTTTTTTTTTCTTTTTGTCAGTATCTTGATATGTAATTTTCAATAGCCTGAAGCTCTCTATGTGAACCAGCATGGCTTTCTACTCACAAAATTCCACTTGTTTCGGTCTTCTGAGTGCTGCAATTAAAAAAGTGGACCACCAGACCTTATTTTTAAATAGAGATGCGGTTGTTTCGCAAACAGCTGGTGGGAGAGAGCTATTTGCTATCTAAGTGCTGGCTTCTGCAGTTTCTGGAACAGGGGCCTCAGAAACTATGGTTTTGTTTTTCAACATAATTTAAGTAGAGTTATTACTTTGACATTCATTTCATCCTTGTGACTTTAAGTTTTTTTTCAAAGTTTACTTTTAATAATAGTTCTTAAATGCTTTAACCTCTCTTTAAGCTCACTACCCACCAGAAATAGTGGAAAAGAAAGGACATGGGAGAAAGGGACCTGTTTAGAAATTGTTCTTTGGAGCAAATCCTAACTGTGTTGTCAGCAAAACAGCGTTCAGTCAAAAAGAGTCATCAGCAACAGTGACAGCCTGATCTACTCACAAACACTTCACTGGTTGTTTTAGTTTTATTGCTGTAAACAGACACCATGACCAAGGCAAGTCTTATAAATGACAATATTTAAATAGGGCTGGCTTACAGATTCAGAGGTTCAGTCCATTATCATCAAGGCAAGAGCTTGACAACATCCAGGTAGGCATAGTACAGGAGAAGTTGAGAGTTCTAAATCTTCATCCAAAGGAAGCCAGGAACAGACTGAGTATACTCAGGTAGCTAGGAGGAGGGTCTTCAAGCCCACCCCCAGAGTGACACATTTTCTCCAACAAGGCCACACCTTTTAATAGTACCAGTCCCAGGGCCAAGCATATACAAATCATCACACGGATATACCAAGTCCAGTTTGATAGAGTAAGGATAACAAACAGAAATCAACAGCAATGGTACTACTTAACAGGGACATCCAGACCTCAGCCTCAGCACAAGACAGCAGGAGGGACCAGAGCAAACAGGAATGCTGGAAAAAGTTCTCAGCTGTGCCTTTCTCAGCAAAACAAAGATCAGTGAAGACGTGAAACTAACAAGCACTGCACTGCCAGCTCCGTAATCAAGCTGAGCTTAGCCTGTCACCGTTCATTGAGTCATTTTTATACTCCCTCAAACCTTAGGAGTCTTGCAAGGGCCTTGCCTCAAAGGGTGAGTCTGTCTCTGCTGATATCACTCTGTCAATCAACCTGAGTTAGAAGCAGCAAGAAGTCATAACACACCACCACAGGTTTTTTTGGTGTGTTTCTCTGTATGGAGCTCCACTACACAATGTAAGAAAGACCAGCATATACATATCATGAGCAAAGAATTGTCATCATGTGTCCTTTCACACGCTTGCCTTAGCAGAACATCCTTTCACCTGTGTCAGATTCAGGACAACACTTCACTTGTCTGCCCCAGCAAAACACCATCTACACAACTGACTTTCCAAAGGAACCCGAAGTTCTCACTTCACATCCTAGTGAAGACTTACTGTGGTTTCTTTTATGCTCTTTCGTATTCTCTGTGAAACATTTAGGTTTTTCTCTGTTTTTATCCAGTTTGCTTTCACAAAACAAGGCATAATGTATGACAAAAGCTATATCCACATTTATATGGAACGTAGGTGGTAAAAAAATATACATAAGGATATTAAATATATTTAATCCACCATGCTAGTGTAAAGGAAAAAATAATCCTACTCAAGGTCCCCTTGTGAAATACTAATTAGTACTTTGATTAATAGAATATTCTGTTAAATTGTCCATGAATTTCTTAGCAGTAGCGGCCAAGTGTATAATCCACTTATCTTCAACTTTTAAATTACACAGCAGACTAGATGCTAGAATTTCTTTCCTACTTACCATTTTCATGTCTAAGATTCTTAATAATCATTGCCTTCATATCAGCCAGCAATCTCCAATAAAGCAGAACCCATGTACATAGGCATAGAATGATAAAATAAAACTAGGGAGCTGGCTTATGTGATTAGATACTGGATAATCTAATAATGGCTGCCTATAAGCTGAAGAGTCAGAGAACCTCTTCGCTGCTCAGTCAAGATGGTTCAAAAAAGATGGGTTAATGATGCTGTCTCATTGAGAGTGGAAGGCCTAAATGCTGCCTAAGGAATCTCTGGCATGAGTCCATCAGAAAATGATAAAACCAGTGTCAGATGTCCCAAAGGGGCAATGGCAGCATCAGATCTACTAAAAATAATAGACCTTGCATTGGGTTGATTACCTTTTTCATCTTTCCACTTTTGTTACACACACACACACACACACACACACACACACACACACAAACACACACATGCTTTATTATTATGTGCTACCTCCAATTTTGTGGTTGCTAATTCCCCTGGGCTCTTCCCAATGTCTGTCTTCTCACAGACACATCTAGAATTGTGGTTTACTGGTGTTATAGACAAAATTTACTTGGATCAAGCTGACAGTCAAGATTAACTATTACAACCTCCATTGGTCTACAAGGCTTTCCGTTGTCTTTAGCAGCCACACTCTTGAATCATATTTTCTATCACTGATACTTTGGGCTGCCTGTATGCCATAGAGTCAAAGAACCTTTTGGCTGCTCAGTCAAGTGGTTGATCACTCAAAGAACAATGGCCAACAATGCATGAAAGCTCTCTAAGGAATCTCTGGTATGAGCCTATCAGATGATATAGCTAGTTTCAAATATGTTATCATGGTCAAATTCACTATAATGTAACTCTATCACATTTTCTGATAATGAAAAAAATGAATGTGCACCAACTATTTAGAGACATACAAAACTCACCTCAGAGGTTATGTCTTTACTAGATGTCATTTCTAATATTATTTTTTAAATCAATACATATTATTTTGTTTATGTTTGTTTGCCCTATATTCATGGCATGTGGCTCTGCATTTCATAAGGACGTATTTATTCCTGTATATATTTAGACGTCTCTTTAGTATGATGCTGCAGTTCCTTCTGCTTGGCATTAATACAATGCGGATGGTATAACTCTAATATTAAATTTAATGTTCTCTACTTTTGCCCTACTTTCTCCCATAGCAGACTGAAGAAAACCTGGTATCTCAGTGTTCAAAATTATAATGCTAATGAGTAGTAAAGTCACCATAAATGATATGATTGGAAGTATGGTTCTACCTTACTAAGAAGAATTATTCCAAACATTTTAGAAGTTAAGAGCCCTACTCCAAATTCTGTTTTCTGATGTTTAAATAGAACCTTTAAAATCTACTAATTAAAGGTTTATTTTATATATACCTTTATATATATACAGTGAGTACATCATCACTGTCTTTAGATACACTGAAAGAGGGTACCAGATCAGATACCATTATAGAGGGCTGTGAGCTACCATGCTGAGAATTGAACACAGGACCTCTGGAAGAGCTGACAATGCTCTTAACTACTGAGCAATCTTCCCAGCCTCCAAACTCCATTGAAAAACAAAAATGAAAAACTATAAAATATCATTTTCTTCAAGTTCAGGAGGTAGGAGGTAGGGGAACCTTCTAGAATATATCAGAGACCTGGCAATTAAGAGACTCTCAGGTCTCAAAGAGAGAGACCTTAAATGAAATGCTGAACAGTGGAAAGAGGGAACTTGTAAAGTCCACCTCCAATAGAAAGACAGGGAATCAAGTGAAGGGATGAGGTTACCATCTGTCTTAGGGTTTTACTGCTGGGAACAGACACCATGACCAAGGCAAGTCTTACAAAGGACAACATTTAATTAGGGCTGGCTTACAGGTTCTGAGGTCTAGTCCAGTATATCAAAGCAGGAACATGGCAGTATCCAGGCAGGCAGGGTGCAGGAGGAACTGAGAGTTCTATATCTTCATCTAAATGCTGCTAGCAGAATACTAGGCAACTAGGATGACTAGCCCACACCCACAGTGGCACACCTACTCCAACAAAGCCACACCTAATCTAACAGAGCCACACTTTCTAAGAATGTCACTCCCTGGTTTAAGCATATACAAACCATTACAGCATCCTATAGTCAAAAGCTCTGACCCAGAATTGCTCTTGTCTAAAGGAACTGCATGGACAAAAATGAAGAAGAGACTGAGGGAAAGGAAGTCCAGTGACCAGCCCAAATTGAGATCTAGCTCAAGAGGAGCCTCCCATGTCTGACACTATTACTGATGCTATAGTGTGCTTACAGACAGGAGCCTGTATGTATGGCTACTCTCCGAGAGGCCCAACAAGCAGCTGACACGGACAGGAGCAGATACTTACACCCAACCAATGGACTGAAGTCAAGGATCCCTGTGGATAAATTAGGAAAAAAACTAGAAGTTGAGGAGGAGGGTGACACCATAAGAAGACCAGCAATCTCAACTAACCTGGATTTAGTTAGTATGTATATATATACACACATACACACACATACTAAATATATGTATATATACATACTAACTATATATATACAGATATGTATAACTATGTATACATATACATCATATACATACACATACATAATGTATACACTAACTATATATATGTATATACATATGTATAACTATATTTAGTATATATGTACACTACACTACACACACACACACACACACACACACACACACACATATATATATACACACTAGCCACAGAATCTTCTATCAAGTTTTCCCAATGGAAAAGCACGATTTTGTTCAGAGAGATTAAAATCAATCTCTGGACATAATCTTTGAGAAAGTTCTAAATCTGGCTCATTCCATTCTAGTGAATCAACTTAAACACAGTGTGCTTGAGAACAGAGATGAGCCAGCCAGCATAGTTTGGCTTTCCTTCCCATTGAGTCATGCCGTGTATAACAGAGGCCACAGGCTTTCTGCACAGAGCCTTGAACCCTCTTTCGGACACAAATGAGAGTGGGATGAAGATTCCAAACGTCTGTGGTTTATTCTTTACCTGTACTCGGTACTGAGATGAATGACAGCACTGGTGTTCTGACCTTTACATAGACAGAAAGAAAAAGAGATGATGAAATTAGTGGAAATCATGCTTCCTCCCCCCGCCTTTGATTTATATGTAGTGAAGCTAGTTGGTTAAAATAGTTTTGGAGCTTGAGAGTTAGTTCCACGGTTAAGAGAGCTTGTTTCTCTTGCAGCAGACCAACAGTCTGTTCCCAGCACTAACATGAAAGTTCACAATTATCTGTAACTCCGACTCTAAGATCCCCCACAACTCCATCGCCAGGGGATCTGGTGCAGGTACTGGGATCACTTACATTCATAGAGGACAAAACATTCATATACGAAAAATTAAATTTCAAAATAAATTGAAAAGTAAAAGTTTTAAATGAGTGTGTGTATGTATAAATAAGCCAAAAGCATATTTTAATAACAGAATCATAATGGCATTTAAAGGATATAGTTAGAATTTAAGTCTTGATGATATAATAGTTATTAATCTTCCTGTGGAAAATAGTGAAAACCTGAAAAAAAAATCTACCATCTCTCCTGACGATAACGTGACTGGGTACATCTATGCAGTAGATATACCTACTAAAAACAGTTTGAACGTATACTCTATAAGCCAGCAAACTGGCCCTGTGTAATTTTATCAGTAATTTCCAGTTTTGACAGCTTCTTATAATGATCGTGATGGATTTGTTAATAAAACTTCTCTCATATAGCAATTATAAAAATATAAACAAAATATTAAGTAAAAGTCCTTCAGGGCCAGTAAAGCATCTCAGTGGATAAAACTTTTTGCTGTGAAGCCAAAAAGAGCACTTGGATTTAGTCTCCAGAACTCAGGCAAAACAGAAATCACACTCCAAAACCTTGATCTCCGTATATGCACCATGATATACTCCCTCGCACAAAATAACAATAAATAACTTATGTTTTTAATGAATAAGTTTCTATTAAAAAATTAAGTAAAGTTCTTAAGTAAGGACTCTGCACTCAGAGACACCTGGAAATGGGTGAGATTTGTGTGTAGTAACTTTATCCAAAAACACTTCTCTTATTTCCAAAATGTATTATTCCGTGAATCCTCTTATAACAAACCGACATAGGCTAGTTGGCTTATACACGACAAAAATTAACATCTTTTTATCTGTAATGGGGTGAGATTATGATGAAAGATCTTTATCTATGAGCAAGGCAGCAATCTCTCACTAGACCCTAAACTCTGCACATTAGCCATGAGCATCTTTGGCCTTCTGGCCCAGGGTCATCTGACAGACTTTTTGCAAAGAAGAGTTATTAAGGACTCCTCACCCTGTCTCAGCAGAACCAACAGTTGACTATTCTGCATAATGTGTCCTTTTCACGGACCCTATTTGTCTGCAGGTGAAATAGGTAATTTCTACCCAGTGGCCACCTTGCCATGATAAGCAACCTTGCCTGGAGGGGAAGACGTTTAATATCTTCTTTGAACCAAAAAGGGGGGGGGTTGCTTTCAGGAGCAGATATGTCTTACTGTCAAGTGATTGAATAGCATCAAATGTCACATTCTATAGATTTCTGATGTTTTTGAAAAATGAATATATTCTTCTGAACTGTTAAATCTTGACTACTCTCAGTGGTTTCTAATTGAAATAACTCAAAAATACCTTTAATAATGTAATCAGAGTCTTACATAACCATGCTATCTGGCCCTTAACTCATATTTCTCAATTATCTAAAAAGTTTGTAATAGCAGTTAGAGAAGGGTATAAGCTTTATATTCTTAAATGAGTTACATAGTTACAATGCCTATCTAACAGTAACAAAGTTAATCACTCCAGCAACAGCAGGCTGTTCACTTACACAGTGCAGAGAGATAGTAAACAACTGGACGAAACTATATCACAGCTAGAGCAAACCCTAGCTCTGAAAGTCTTTGCTGCCACAGATGAGATTAAACAAGGTGACTGTCAAGTGGCGAAATGCAGATACCATCAGAAGTGCAGAGGCCAAAGAAAACAGGCAAAAGCTGGCTGATATGCTAAAAATATAAAGGAGATTTTCCAAAAAAAAAAAAAAAAAAAAAAAAAAACCGCAGGAATGGTATGTCCCCTGTGAAGAATAAACTTTTGCCCAAACCCCTGAATTCCTGTAATCCAGGAACTGCTGGACCATAAATTTGAGTAATGACTGCAAATACTAGATACAACAGGAGAGCTTTGAATGCAGTTTGTACTAAGCAAGGTAATTCTGCTGGACAAACACAATGATCCAAAAGAACAGAGTTGCCACTCCCACTTTTACCTACCACATCCAATCCCAACTATGTGTCACTGGACTTACATAGAAACAGGAAGCTATGAGGCAACTCAAAAAATGAAAAAGTAGCAGACAGAAAATGACTCGGGGTTAAAATAGATTCTATTTAGTAGAAATTTTTCAACAAAACAAAAATGCTCATAGACATATTGAAAAAAATTAAGTATGTGTACTAACAGAAGTGGTCTTTCAGGATAAACTCCACTAAAACCATTTGGGTTACATTTTTCTAGTTCTGGCTCTGCTGGTATAGTAATTGGCAAAAACAATTTAGTGAGGACAGGGGTTTATTTGGCTCACAGTTACAAGTTACAAGGCCATTATTTTGAGTGAGTCAGAGCAGCAAAAATGTAGCAGCTAGTTACATATGTAGAGGAATTTTAATCCAGCAACATAACTGCTCTGACAAGAGATCACATCCAAAGACCTTCTGGGTCTGTGTGGTCCAGCTGGAATCACACCAAGATTGTGATTGTGTGGTGAATGATATACCTTTAATCTCTTTGGCTGAAATACAGACACACCCTTAATATACACCTTTAATCACAAAAACTAAAGTAAGGTTAGTTTATAGAAGGAAACAGCCATGTTTGAAAGTGATGTCTAGTGGCGAAAGTGACATTTGAGGGGAAGACAAAGTGACAAAGCAGAGAAGGTTTGACAGAATGAATCATAGATAGGATATGCCCAACTCCCAGGAGAACAGACAGGAAAGAGAGGCTACTTAAGAGAACAACACACACACACACACACACACACACACACACACACACACTCACACACACACACACACACACACACACACACACACACACTCGAAGGGTGACAAGGAGGGGAGGGAGGCATTATCAGAACAGTTTTATAGAGACAGGTTGCAGGTGAAGACAGAACGAGCCAGAGAATTACAAGGAGCCAGAAGATTAGAACAAATTTCGAGAGTTAGTTTGAGGCCAAGCAGAGCAATTCACTCAGAAGTCAAGAGAAGCCAGTTTGAATCTTTCAGCTTAGAGAGGTGTTTCTGCCAGAACAGCTGAGTTTCACCAGTCAGCCAGAGTTCAGAAAGAGCTAGAAAAGGTGAATCCATTCAGCATTAAGCATCTGAGACAGCAATTGCTCCTGAGGAATAAACATTGCTTTTGTGCACATCAGAGAACGTATGCATGCATGCTTGGGCTCAATTCACTTTCTCCACTCTTACACAGTTCAGGATATCTTGCTTAGGGGATGCTATCACCTACAATTGGAAGGGTTTCACATACTAACCAATGGAATGAAGATAATTTCCCACTTACACATGCCACTTACCAACCTAATCTACAAAGGATCAAAGTATTAGGGAAGGTTGAGAACCACTGTCTTAATTTGATGAAAACATGCATTCAGTTGCTGGTAGATTTTTGTTATTTGGTGAATATTTAAAGAACAGAATGATCTCCATTATAAGCAATAAGTATTTCTATAAATAATGCTACCAGTCTTTATTTTTTTGCTTATAATCTTCTCATGGACTTATTTTATAAAACTGATATTAAAAAAAGAACTCCAATTACATTGAATTGACTGTTTTTAATCTATAAAAATCTAGAAAAAATCCATCATTTTATTATTGCTATCTATAAAAGATCTAAAACAGCCAACACATAAATGTGCATACATTTTTAAACATAAAGTAAAATTTGATACAGAAAATTGATACTACTTTATAAAGTAGTAATTTCTAAATAATTTTCTTGCTTCTTTCATTTGTTTCTGGAAAAGAAATTCAAGGAAGTAGATTCTAAATCTAGTGTCTTTTTGTCATTCTGAAGATTTATTACTCTGAAGCATGTACAGTTAAAAAAAAGACATTTTGTTTTTAAGCTCAGTTATATTAGCTTCATTATGGTGATTTTGAGGACACAATAAAAAGAGCTATGTTTGGGTCTTTTTAAAATTCATTATGGGCACTGTCTTCAAGAGTTTTTTACAACTTCCATAACAACTCATTATATGAAAACCACAAAATATTAAGTTCAAGAATAGTTTATATAAACAGCTCAAAGACAGGAAGATGTTTTCCAGAAGCCTCGGTTTCACGTTTGCCCATAGCTCGCTCTCCATAACTTAGTCCCATGGTCATGGCTAGCTACAAGGGAAACTACAAGTAGAACTTACTCCCCATGTTGTCTGCACAGGATGTCAAGTAAGAAATTCGTTAAATGTTTACATGATTGAAATATCTGTGCTATATGTTGTTAAAGTGTATAGACTATGATGGCCAGCAATGACATCTTAGATGTAAACTCTTCCTTTACTAATATATTATAAAGGACAATAGCATCGTTCACCAAGCCTTTGTCTATGTCAAGAGATACAGTAAGCAGATTAACTGTTCGTCAACTCTGAGTCAGGTTTCATTACCCTCATTTTCAGAGTAGAAAGCTGACATGCAAAGTTCCTTTCTCCTCAAGTTCACAGTCTACTATACACAAACCAGAGACACAATGAAATCAGTCTTTGTGTTTTAATACCACCCTTACTGGAAAGTGATTATGATTCTTAGTCCTTTAAATGTCTTTGTTACATTTCATTATTTGAGTGGTAAATGGATTCCATTTATTTGCTTGCTAACTTTGCATTATTCTTTAAATTATTTTTACTTTGCCATAACTGTGCATCAGACAATGTTTTTTGAGGAGTAATATAGGAAAAATACTTAGCATGTGTTCATGGCATGGTATGGGTTGCTCCTAAATGTCTCGTTCTTCATGATTTTTAAAGAAGGCAGAGGAGCATGGGAATGTGGTATGTGTTTAGAAATCTCAGCAATACAGTCCCCAGAATTAACTTTTAGAACAGAACAGAGCCGGCACACTTGGGTTTGGAGAGCAGGATAAGAGAAGGAGGGAAGGCTGCAATGGGCTCTGAACAAGCAAGCAGCATAGAAGAAGAAAGTGGCGTTTGGGGTCCAGATAAAGACAAGGCTTTCAAAAGCGGAGTGACCAAATATATCAAGCATAGCCGATACAGTAATGTTTTCAGTGTTTCCAACCTGTCTTCTGCTTTATCATCGCCAGCATGACTGTGATCTTGTGGAGTGGGGGCAAAAAGTGCTTTAATTGAAGTAGATTATGCTTATCCAAGTGCCTTATAATCCAGCCACGTGCAAGGAAGCCCTGAAAATTGCAGAACTCTAATCTCTAACTCCAGGTAGTAGGGAACGGTGCCAGAAAGTATGTCGGCATTGTCTTGCTTGAATTCCTTTTGTTCGGTTACTTCAGTTTTACTACAAGACTACATAAAGTAGAGTAACGTGACCCAAGCACATTCCAGTTTCTATGGCACACAGGAAGTTTGGGGAAACTCTCTCGCTTTAGTTTCTCAGTCTCACTTCCTTCTGGTGCTAATAAAGACAAACTGTCAGAAGCTCAATCAGGGGACTGGTAACAGAAATTCTGTTTTGAAAATGAGACACTTCTATGCATTGATCTCTTGAGATCAATGAACATTACTAACTATTCTTGCTTAAATGCACATTCCCCTCAGTGAAATTAGCTTCAAATCACTGCTGCATAACAGACTCTAGTGTCTAAACCATAAAATATTTACTAGGTTTTTTTTTTTTTGGGGGGGGGCTGGGGGAGCAGAGCAGAAGCTGAATGTAATAGGGGTAGTGCATGACTTTAAAGAACTCAGGGACTGGAGATGGAGGAGAAGGATTTCTGAGTCAAGGCCAGGCTAGTCTACAGAGCAAAATCCAGGACAGCCACACTTGCCACTTCCAAAACACATGGCATAAGTACCAAGATTATAAAATATTAAAAGTTATTACCCATGGAGCACAGAACAACCTGAAATATTCCACCACTGCTCCTACAGCTTCCTTATAAAAAAATACAATGTTTAAATAAGAACTATTCCATATGTCTCTCACAATGTGCCCTTAAGATCTTCTCATTTCCTTGGTAACTAAGCGATATCCATGGGTAGTACGGACAAATAGCTAGGGAAGTTGGTTTGAAAAGGAAGGTAGAAGAAAAATTTGCCAGAATGAGTTCGCAGGCTGAAGTTAGTCTGAGAACAGCAACTTGCTTGTGCATAGCTCATTCTGGACATCTCTTGGGACTGAAAAGATCTTAGAATTTGTACTTGGTGTCTCTTCTATCATTAAATGCCAGTGTTATTCTTATTAAGGATAGTCTTTTCACCGTACTATAAACACATGCTTATATAGTTCATTACTTTCTGCTTGACATGCACCAGACTTGTTTTGCAGGTTGTATTCTATGTGGAGTTACAATATATGCTCATGAGGACTTTTTATTTCCCTTTCCCAAATTATTTATTCTTCTGTGTGTGTGTGTGTGTGTGTGTGTGTGTGTGTGTGTGTGTGTGTGTGTCTCCAACTGTATGCCTTGGGAGAAAAAAATGTTCACAGAGGCCAGTAGATGGCGTTGGATTCCCCAGCTCTGGAGTTGCAAGCGGCGGTGATTTTGATTTTGATTTTATAGGATATATTTTATTTACCTTTCAAATGATGTCCCCTTTCCCAGATTTCTCTCTATATCCCCTATTCCATCTCCCTTCCCTGATTCTATGAGGGTGTTCACCCAACCACCCTCTACCTCCCTCTTCCACTCCCTCACATTCCCATATACTGGGTCATCAAGCCTTGGCAGGACCAAGGGCTTCTCCTCCCATTGATCCCCAATGAGGCCATCCTCTGCTACATATGCAGTTAGAGCCATGGTCCATCCATATGTACTCTTTAGATAGTGCTTTAATTTTTAATTTTAACCTGAGAGCTCTGGTTGTTTGATATTGTTGTTCTTATGTGGTTGCAAACTCCTTCAACTCCTTCAATTCTTTCTGTAACTCCTTCATTAAAGATTCCATTCCCAGTTCGATGGTTGGCTGTGAGCATCCACCTCTGTATTTGTCAGGCTCTGGCAGAGCCTCTTGGGGGACAGGTATATCAGGCTCCTGTCAGCATGCACTTCTTGGCATGCTCATGAGTTTTTACATGATAAACAGTCTATGCTAAGAATTTCTTGGCTTGATTTCAGATTAAAACAGCCAATCAAACAGTCATTACTAAACTGAAAATAAAGTATACAGAAAGGGGACTAGGTGAGGAAGACCTGGCAAAGGGTCAACTCCTGTCTACCTTCCTCTGGATATATGATTTAAACAAAGAGCTTGATAGTACAAACACGAAAACCTGAAGACATTGGTGACCTAGAAAACAGTTGATTGCATTTTACAAATGTGGCCATACATTTGCCCCCTTGTCTACATTTTATTATGTATGTCAACAAAGATCAGGAAGGGTTTGTGAGTACAGTTTTAAGAGCAACAGAGACCTCCATTCAGTTCAAGGCCTGGGATTCACAGTGGGGAAATTTGACCCCATCATTTAGGCTCCATACATGAATTACCCTAAACTAGTGTCAGTTCTCCTACCATGAGACTGCTGTGATGCTACTTTAAAAATTTTATGTTAGGCCACCAGGAACAGCGGAGACCCAGGGACACAGGCCTGGTGAGACAGCATTTCAAGTAGCTGGGGAGCAAAGCAGTCTCTGCCAAGCGCTCAGAAAGTGCATCCCCCTTTCCCTGGTTGGTTCAGGGAAGCAGGAACTCTGCTTTGGGGTGTCTGTTTCCAGCCAGTGGTAGTCCGTGTTTGCAGAACAGGTGCTCAGGCCATCTACCACAAGAACAGCAGAGATCCAGGGACACAGGCCAGGTACAAGGGAGAGACAAGAACCAATCACTAACAAGACCACATATAATCACAGACAACAAGATGGCAAGAGGAAAGCGAAAGAATGTACCCCAGGGAAATCAAGACAACCTGACAATACCAGAACCCAGCTCTCCCATCACAGCAAACAGCGGAATACCAAACATTCCAGAAAAATAAGACTCAAACCTGAAATCATACCTCAAGACGATGATAGAGATCCTTAAACAAGAACGGGAGGAAAAGCATAAAGAGTTAAAAGCTTTTAAAGAGGAAACAAGAAAAACACTCAATGAACTCAAAGAACTAGAGGAAAACAGAACCAAAGAGATGAAGGAAGAAGGAATTTAAAATGGAAATGGACACAATAAAGAAAACAGTAAAAGAGACAACCCTAGAGGTAGAAATCCTAAAAAAAAAAATCAGGAATCACAGATGCAAGCATCTCCAACCGACTACAAGACATAGAAGAAAGAATCTCGGGGGCCAAAGACAACATTGAAAACATAGACAAAACAGTCAGAGAAGAGGCAAAAACCAAAAAGCTCCTAACAAAAATGTCCAGGAGATCCAGGACACAATGAGAAGACCAAACCTAAGGATAATAGGAATAAAAGAGGGAGAAGAATATCAACTAAGATGCACAGTAAATATCTTCAACAAAATCGTAGAAGAAAACTTCCCTACCCTCAAGAATGAGATGATCACGAGCATAAAAGAAGCCTTCAGAACTCCAAATATGTTTGACCAGAAAAGAAATTCCTCCCGACACATAATAGTCAAAACACCAAGTTCCCAAAGCAAAGAAAGAATACTAAAAGCAGCAAGGGAAAAAGGTCAGGTAACATATAAAGGCAGACCAATCAGAATCACACCCGATTTCTCAACAGAGACTATGAGGGTGAAGAGATCCTGTACAGACATCATGCAGACCCTAAGAGAACACAAGTGCCAGCCCAAGCTTCTATACCCAGCAAAACTCTCAATCACCATAGATGGAGAGACCAAGATATTCCAGGACAAAACTAAATTTACACAATATCTGACCACAAACCCAGCACTACAATAAATTATAGGTGGAAAACCTAATACAAGGAGGGAAACTACATCCTAGTAAAAACAAGAAAACACCTAAGCAAGAAAACAAAAAGAAGAAAGACACGCAGACACAATTCTAACTCTGAAAGCAAAAATAGCAGGAAACAGCAACCACTATTCCTTGATATCTGTTAACATAAATGGACTCAATTGCCCAATAAAAAGATATAGGCGATCAGACTGGATACATAAACAAGACCCAGCATTTTGATGCATACAGGAAACTCATCTCAGAGACAAAGATAGACATTATCTCAGAGTAAAAGTTTGGGGAAAAACCTTCCAAACAACCAAGAAGCAAGCTGGAGCGTCCATTCTAATATCGATTAAAGTAGATTTTCAATGAAAAGTTATCAAAACAGATAAGGAAGGATACTTTTTACTCATTACAAGGAAAATTTGTCAGGAGAACTCTCAATCCTTAACATATATGCTCCAAATACAAGAGCACCTATATTCATAAAAGAAACCCTACTAAAACTCAAAAAATACATTGCAACCCACACAATAATAGTGGGAGACCTCAACACCCCCCCCCCACTCTCTCCAATGGACAGATCATGGAAACAGAAACTGAACAAGGGCACAGAAACACTAGCAGAGGTTATGAACCAATTGGAGTTAATAGATATCTATGGAACATATCATCCTAAAACAAAATAATACACCTTCTTCTCAGCACCTCACAACACCTCCTCCAAAATTGACCATATAATTGGTCACAAAATAAGCCTTAATAGATATAAGAAGATTGAAATACTCCCATGCATCCTATCAGATGAACATGGTCTAAGGCTGGTCTTTAATAACAACAAAGACAACAAAAAGCCCATATACACAGGGAAACTAAACAATGCTCTATTAAACAATAGCAGGGTCAAAGGAGAAATAAATAAAAAATTAAGGATTTTCTAGAATTTAATGAAAACGAAACCACAACATACCCAAACATATGAGATGCAATGAGAGCAGTACTGAAAGGAAAACTCATAGCTCTGAGTGCTTCTAAAAAGAAACTGGAGGGAGCATACACCAGCAACTTGATAGCACACTTGACAGCTCTAGAACAAAAGGGAGCAGATACACCCAAGAGGAGTAGATGGCAAGAAATAATCAAACTTAGAGGAGATATAGACCAAATAGAAACAAAAAGAACCATTTAAAGAATTAACAAAACCAAGAGCTGGTTCTTTGAGAAAATTAACAAGATTGATAAACCCTTAGCCAGACTAACTAGAGGGCAAAGAGAGAGTATCCAAATGAACAAAATCAGAAATGAAAGTGGAGACATAATAACTGAAACTGAGGAAATTCAAGAAATCATCAGATCCTACTACAAAAGCCTATACTCAACAAAGCTGAAAAATCTGGAGGAAATGGATGAATTCCTAGACAGATTCCAGATACTAAAGTTACACCATGTAAACAATCTAAATAATCCCATAACACCTAAAGAAATGGACATAGTCATCAAAAGCCTCCCAACCAAAAAAAAGCCCAGGTCCAGATGGGTTCAGTGCTGAATTTTATCAGACATTTATTGACGACCTAATACCAATACTATCCAAACTAGACCACAAAATAGAATCAGATGGAACACTACCTAACTCATTTTTTGAGGCTACAATAACCCTCGTTCCTAAACCACACAAAGACCCTACAAGGAAAGAGAACTTTAGACCAATCTCACTTATAAACATTGATGCAAAAATATTCAACAAAATCCTTGCAAACTGAATCCAAGAACACATTAAAATGATCATTCACCATAATCAAGTAGCCTTCATCCCTGGGATGCAGGGATGATTTAATATATTGAAATCCATCAATGTAATCCACCATATGAACAAACTCAAAGAAAAAAACCACATGGTCATCTCACTAGATGTTGAGAAAGCATTTGACAAAATTCAACACCCCTTCATGTTAAATGTCTTAGAAACAACAGGAATCCAAGGCCTATACCTAAACATAATGAAAGCAATATACAGCAAACCAACAGCCAACATCAAACTTAAAGGGGGGAAACCTGAAGCAATCCCACTAAAATCAGGGACCCGACAAAGCCGCCAACTCCCCCCTCCCCCACCTATTCAACACAGTACAGGAAGTCCTGGCTGGAGCAATTTGACAGCAAAAGGAAATCAAAGGGATACAAATTAGAAAGGAAGAAGCAAAAACATCACTATTTTTAGATGACATGATAGTGTACATAAGTGACCCCAAAAATTCCACCAGAGAACTACTACAGCTGATAAACAAGTTCAGCAAAGTGGCTGGATATAAAATTAACTCAAACAAATCAGTAGCCTTCCTCTATTCAAAGGACAAACATGTGGAGAGACAAATTAGGGAAAATATACCCTTCACAATAGTCACAAAAAATATGAAATACCTTGATGTGACTCTAATTAAGCAAGTGAAGGACCTGTATGACAAGATCTTCAAAACACTAAAGAAGGAAATTGAGGAAGATCTCAGAAACTGGAAAGATCTTCCATGCTCACGGATTGGAAGGATCAACATTGTAAAAATGGTCATCTTACCAAAAACAATCTACAGATTCAATAAAATCCCCATCAAAATTTCAACCCAATTCTTCATAGAGTTGGAAAGAGCAATGTACAATTTCATCTGGAAGATCAAAAGACCTAGAATAGCCAAATCAATCCTCAACAACAAGAAAACATCTGCGAGAATCAATATCCCTGACCTCAAGCTATATTACAAGGCAATTGTAATGAAAACTGCATGGTACTAGTACAGAAATAGGCACGTGGATCAATGGACTAGAAGAGAAGATCCAGAAATGAGCCCTCGCATATATGGTCACTTGATTTTTGACAAAGGAACTGTAAATGGAAAAAGGACAGCCTCTTCAACAAATGGTGTTGGTCCAACTGGCACTGAGCATGCAGAAGAATGAAAATAGACCCTTTCTTATCTCCTTGTACAAAGCTCAAGTGCAAGTGGATCGAAGATCTCCACATTAAACCAGGTAAACTGAAACTATTAAAAGAGAAAGTAGGCAAAATCTTAGAGCATATAGGCACAGGAGAAAATTTCTTAAACAGAGCACCAATGGCTCGTGCTCTAAGGTCAAATGTTGACAAATAGGACTTAATGAGATTGCAAAGTTTCTGTAAGGCTAAGGACATTGTCAAGAAAACAAAACAGCAGCCAACAGAATGGGAAAAGATCTTTACCAACCCCACATCAGATAGAGGCCTAATATCCAAGGTATACAAAGAACTCAAAAAGCTAGACACCAGAGAATCACACAACCCTATTGAAAAAATGGGGTACAGAGCTAAACAAAATGTTCTCAATTGAGGAATATCGAATGGCTGAGAAGCATCTAAGGAAGTGCTCGACATCATTAGCCATCAGGGAAATGCAAATCAAAACAACCCTGAGATTCGACCTCACACCAGACAGAATGGCTAAGATCAAAAATTCAGATGTCTGCAGATGCTGGTGAGGATGGGGAGAAAGAGGAACACTTCTCCACTGTTAGTGGGGTTGTAAACTAATACAACCACTCTGGAAACCAGTATGGCGATTCCTCAGAAAAATGGACATAATACTACCTGAAGACCCAGTTATTCTACTTCTAGGCATATACCCCAGAGACACTCCAATATACAACAAAGACACATATACCACAATGTTCATAACAGCCCTATTTATAATAGCCAGAAGCTGGAAAGAACCCAAACGTCCTTCAGTAGATGAATGGATACAAAAATTGTGGTATATTTACACAATGGAGTACTACTCAGCTATCAGAAACAATGACTTTATGAAATTCTTAAGAAAATGGATGCATCTAGAGAATATCATCCTGAGTAAGTTAACCCAGTCACAAAAGAACAGACATAATATGCAGTCACTGATAATTGGATACTAACCCCAGAAAGCTCTGAACACCCCAGAAACAACTCACAGATTATATGAAGTTCAAAAAAAAAAAAAAAAAAAAAAAAAAAAAAGAAAAAAGAAAATGAAAAACCATTATGCTTACTCTTTACACACCAAGAAAACTTTGACTAATTCTAGGTTACATCTTGTTTTACATGTACTTTATGCTCATTGTAACTAGTAAGATCTTAATGCACACTATCAAACCTTTAAAAAATACCAAGTATTGATAAAAATGTATTCGTATGCTTTTATACAAAAATGCTTAAAATCTGTACATTTATCTTTGTTTTTTAAAATAAAGTTGTTCAATTAAAAAATCAAAAAAAGAACTGAAGAGGGGGCAACTTGTTCATAAATGCAGAGACTTGTGATAAAGTTATGTCATCATAGAGTTTAAAATATCCTGAGACAAAATGTGTTTAATAAATAACCTATCAAATAACAAAAATTTTATGTTAAAAGGGGAAAGGAACATCAGACAGATTTTAATTTAAAACTGAGTGGTGTGTGTTTTGGAAATGAAAAAAAAATTGACAATTGAACGAGTATGTTAAGTAGAGGAAATATTCTTTGAATAGGGACCTTTCCAGATGGGAGTATCAGTCCCTGTTGACTTACATTGTCAAATATTTAGTGTACAAACATATATCATTTGTTATAGTATGTTAAAATCTTAATTAAGCTTTCTCACTAAAAAAAAAAAAAAAAAAACAATGAATAGAAATAACGATACCACGTCAAATTAAATGGGTCTGGAAAGATGGCTCCGAGGTTAAGAGTTTGTGCTTCTCCTTCAGAGGACCAGGGTTTGATCCCAAACATCCATGGTGGCTGACTCACAGCTCCCTTAATTCCAGCTCCAGAGGACCTAATGCCTTTGGCCACCACAGTCATAGGTTCCCATGTTTTCATTTTCCCTACCAAACACACACATGCAAAGTAAAACAAAATAAATGCCAAAGGAAAAACTAAGTGTTTTGACTCGTTATAAATATGAAAACATTTTCAGGTATCAATGCAGAAAACTAAGAAATTATTTTTCCATCTAAGGATGAAAATTACATATTGGGATTTATAGGTACAACATAATGATTCTGTACTTACCTTTCCTACTGTACATGTTTACATCTTCAACTAATATGTATACACACACACACATATTTGTTTTTTTAATTTAGTTTTTACAAATAGATTCTGGCTGAATGATTACACTTCCCAGATTCCCTGAAAGGAGGAACTATGAGAGGGACCTAAGATACACATGGTAGTCGTTTCTACCTTCTTCCTGTGGGAAATTCCCCATTTGCCGGCCTGGCTCAAAGATCCATGTGGCTGAGATGGTGACTCTCCTTTGTGTCCATCAATCTTCCTGTTCTGCTCCAGATGCAACACACTACTCTTTCAGCCTTTCAATCTCCCCTTCATGCTGCCCACAGAAATCCAACAGCATTCCCCTGTACTCACCTTGAAAACTATTGTCCATTTTCCTTTGAAATCTAGCAGTAGAATGCACATTGCAAAACAAATAAGCTCGAGATGTGAGTTAAACTCAATGATTCTAAAATGAGTCTACAATGTTCACACTGAAGTAGGCTGAATCAAGTCTACCCAGTTTGGAACTTCCAAGTGTCAGTGTTGTGGACACGTGTGTCTAAAGAATACAGCTCATTATGCACTAACAGATTCCAGCTATGAAGTAATGTCTACCTGTGCCCAGAGAGCTAGTTTAATTTAATACACCAATAGTAAAATATCCTCATATCCTCTGACACATAGAAATCTCAATCACTTAACACCAGAAACAACAATATGAAGGAAGTGATCAGACTTTGGTTTATTGTAAAATTTAGCAAAGTGTTTCATATAATCCCTGGACCCCTCACTCTGAAAACAAAAGCAGACACACTTATTGCTTATTTTTCCCCTCCACTTTGTGCTAGTGTAAGAGAAGGGAGGAAAGATTGTTACAATAAATAAAAATAGAGATGTAACAGAGAAAAATAAATCAGTCTAGAGGAGAAATATTAGGAGCAACAGAAATGATCATTAAGCAGTTTAAAAATAAGCTTCTTTAAAAAGGTTGCCTTATTAAAATAAATCACACCAAAAATATAGCAGCTGAGAAGAAGAATACATACAAGTTAATTGCACATCAGTCCCATGCAAAAACGTGGATCATTAGCCAAAGCAGTAGTACTCAGAATCCAACTTGGGATGCTTGTGCAGAGCTTGTGATTCCTCTAGGATGGAGCTGTCACTGAACTGATCCAAGTCTGAAGGGGTCTGATGACCTGGTACATCATCTGCCAACGTGTCCAGGTAGCTCCCTACGGAGATGCCATCTAGCCCATCACTACCATCATGGAGGCTGTCGTAGCTGCCACGTAAGGAGGTGCTCTGACTCTCCAGCAAACTACACAGGCTGCCGCTGAGACTGCTGCCTCGGCTGGTAATGGTGGCCTTTTCCTCGATCATCCACTTGATGGACTCGATGCTCTCGTTGATGAGGAGCAATTGGCGCATGAGCCTTACATCAGTGGCTCTGAGGTTAACCTGTGACAGGGAGAAAAAACAAGAAAGACAGGCCAGTTACTCTACGTTCAAGAATAAACTCAAATTCTCTCATACCCGGTGGCCTGCAGTCCACAATTTTAAATTCACTGCACACAAAAACACACAAAAAAGTGTGTGTGTGTGTGTGTGTGTGTGTGTGTGTGTGTGTGTGTGTGTGTCGGTGTGTTTCACGATCTTTGGAAATTGTTGACTCCTAGAAAAAGTCAGAATCAAGAACTTCTTTAAATATTCATCAGGATCCTAACTAACCCCCTCCAAAAAAATTTGTATTTCTGACCCCAATGAAGCTCCTTGAACATACCCATCAAATGCTAAGCTGTCTATGAAGAAATGCATTCTCTTTCTGGATTAAGTTATCAATACTACTAGGTAACATGGTTGTGGCAACCAACAAAGTGAAGAAACCAAGGAATCATTAGTTGTATAGATTCTTTGCTTATCAAGTGCTAACATACAACATTATTAAAAAAAATCAATGTTCATTAGAAAACTCTAATTACCCTACACTGCAGCATTTTAACTTTCATCTTTCAAAAAGAACTAAAAACCACAAGGAAAAAAAACGTTAAGAATACATTCAAAGAGGCAACCCTTCTGACTGCATCTACATAAAAAAACCACTATATAATGCATTTGCTTGTAAGGTGAACCAAACTGTGTGGGAGGGACCTGGCGGCCAAAAGAGGGTCTACTCACATTCATTACAGTTGTGAAAATAAATTCCCACTCTTCCCACTTGGGATAGAAACACAAAGAGCTGGCTATGCCAATTCTCTAAGACCTAGAGAGAATTTGGATATGTAGGTCTCTAGACTTACCAAATTTTGTGCCATTGCATAGTAGGACTGATTAGTGATCTATATCACACACACACACACACACACACACACACACACATTTATATTTATATTTATATTTATATCAGTCTTCTAAATTAAGTTATTAAGTCCCTTACAAAAGCCATCCTTACTGTCCTCCCATATTGCAAAGCCTTTGCTTAACACTTTTTAAAATTTTAGTCATATTTTAAGATCTTTGACACCTCAGCTCTTAATCAGTTAATAAACTCAGACTTTCAGAAACTATACTGGTCATGGGTTAATATGTACTAAAAATACATTTGCTGTCAGCAATTTTGGTTTTGTACAGTGGCAGCATCTAATACATATATTTTCTTTTCAACTGAATTGATTGGTAAGAACAACAACAAAAAAGCAGACTATGAAGAAACAAAAGCTTCCTTTGACCATGAAATGATTCAAGTAAAGAACTATTTTGCTGCTAAAAGCAAAGCATTCAGAGTATATTGAGTCACTGTTGGGGAGGTGGGGAAAGTAATACGGTTAAAACCTGCCGATGCAGTTAATGATTATAGATGTGTGTCTGCCCCTATGTCTTCTAGGTTGCTGGGTGTGCTGGTTTCTGTGATAGACTGCTAGTCCATTCCAAGAGTTCTTGCCTGTTACTTTTGGCTTTCTTCCAGAAAGGTGTGGTTATGGTATTGATAAACTTTGGGAGTATGAAAAATCTACCAAAAAACTGAATCACAGTGCTACTCCAATGGCTGCCCAACCCTTTTCATGCTATGATTCATCTCAGTCCTAGTGATAGCTGCATGAAGAACAGAGGAGCTTTTCCACAGTAGCTGGAAGCTGTGATTCTTTCAGCTCATGTTTTATAAGTACTGTGTGTGACTTTACTCTGGATGCTGCTGGGCTGGGGTCCTCCTCATGCTCAGAGCGTCCATGTTATCAGCATGTAGAGCCCATTCCTGACTAATCATGCCCAGTCCTCATACCCAGTCAGACTGAGTTTTATGACCCTCATTCCCTGCCTAATATTTATGACTTACTGAAATTAATTTGCTTATTACTTTTGCATAAAGGAGTTTCTGAGCCATAGGAACTTTGTCTGTGTAATGACCACTGCTTGCTAAATCCTAGGAGAGTGCTTGGCACATAGTATCTACTTGGTCAAAGTGGCCAAGGACTGGACACCAGCTATGTTGCAGATTGGACCCCTTCAGAAGCCTGGAGCTCTGTGTGGGCTGGCAGTGTAAGATTTGAAAGAAACATCATCAAAAAGAAACACCCAGAGGCATGAAGCACTCCCAAGCAGATAATCTATCTCTAATAATTCCCAGGACTCTGGCACTGAATAACTGGTGTAGACTCTCCCTACCTTAAGTTTACAGAGTCTAAGATAGCATCCAAAAGGGAAGCGGACTTCAAGCTGTGAGTCACAGTGCACACATGATTCTGTTTACTCAGGGGCGATAACGTGTCCTAGCACAGCACAGGTGTTCTGCAAACATCCAGTGAAAGGAGCTGAACAAAGAGACCAAACAAACCTTGTCTCTCCTTCCTTAGGACAAGTGTCTGCACAGACTAACTCAAAGTGATGTTGGTATCTTCTCCTTTCTCTCCCCATTCCCCACACCCTATCCTTATATTTACAACTCCTGTTATATATTTTTGCCTTCACACTGAGTCTTCCAACCCTCAGGTTTGTGCCAAGCATGTTTTTGGCCTCTAGGGAAAGTGCTAAGCCTTTCAAGTCATCTCTGACAAGTGATGGACTGGGTTTATACAAAATTTGAAATGAAGGACCCAGAGAGAACAATGGTGCCCAACAACACAATTTTTTTCAAGGTCTGTTTTCTTCCAAATGATCCTTTTTAAAACCATTTTCAAAAAAAAAAAACATCTATTTGCTAATGTATTTATCTGTGCAGAGGCTGGGGATTTATACGTGTCCTAAACATAAGTGAAAGTCATTCAAGAGTCAGCCCCACCCATCATGTGGGGGTCTCAGGGATCAAAGTCAGGTCACTGGGCTTGAGAGAAACTGCTTTTACTGACATTTACAAGAGCTATCTCCCTGGCCCTTCAGGGTCCTTTTCCTCTACAAGAATGCAAAAATTATGAATTATCATGATGGAGGTCAAGGAATAATACAGTCAAATTTTCAATTAGTAAAAGAACTGGGGGGGAGGTGCTGAAGACTGAGGGTTCAGTGACTTGTAGAACTGGCTGTTCTTCCAATGGACTAGAGTTAAATTTCCAGCATCCACAGGGTGACTTAAAAATCATCTCTAATTCCAGTGCCAGATCTGTGGGCACTGGGCCTATACATGGTACACAGACATTCAAGCAGGCAAAACACCTATACACATAGACAAAAATGAATAATTTGTTTTAAATCAGAGAATTAAACCTGAAGGTGGAACATGGTCCAAGGTCTAAGTCTGTCTGTGGCATAATCTACCTGTGGTCTCCAGGTAAACACATGGGTGTGTAGAACTTCCAATTCCCCAAAGCAGAGAAAAAAAAATCCTGAGATTGCATTAATTTCTCTATGAGGTACCAGGCTTGATAGGAATGCCACAGTGAATTCTGTGAAACAAAGAGGAATCCTGTTCACTGAGACCAAATTTAGCCAAAGCCTCATGGGCTTGTCTCCATTTCCCACTGAGGTTGCATTTCAGATATTACATTATGAGAAAACATCAGTGCACTCCTGTAAAATCCCAAGGGTCTCCTTCCATTCTAACATTATATTTCTTCCTGGAGATTTGTGTTTAATAAATCTCTCCCCCCCCCCACACACACACACTATGAGGAAATCATATGGGCCAAAGCGAGACAGACAGTTGCTGTTCAATAGTTTCAGCACAAAGAGTGGCTAGCAAAAAAAGTTTGCAGTTGAATACCCACATTCAAAGTCAACATGAATCTTACTTGTAAGAAATTGTGGGATCATAAAAATTTGGACCCTCACCATTTAATTAAAATTATTAAAATCATGCTCTAAGTTATAAGGTAAAAACACATGCTGTGCAAGCCTTACAACCTGAGTTCCATACACACACACACACACACACACATATATACACACACACAGACATACACACACATGCATACATATATACACACACAGACATACACACACATATATATATATATACACACACAGACATACACACACACACACACACACACACACACACACACACACACACACATATATATATATATATATACACACACAAATACATACATACATACACACACACATATCTGACCCCTGAAAGTTGCTCTCTGATTGACCCATGCATGCTGTGGCGCACACACACACACACACACACACACACACACACACACACACACACACACGCCTTTACTCATATAGATTCATCATAAATATGCACTCATAAAAATAATAATATATAACAAAAACAATGCGTTTACCTTGGAACATAAATATAATTATTATTAAATGGTGCCACCCTTTTAAAAAATACTGTCTTTATATTAATTAACATGCATATGAGCGGCTGAATGTATCTTACAAATTGGGGCATTTCTCAAGTTGTCTTGTCCTACTGGAGGACTAGGTAAGACATCTCTCACAAAGTCCTCTGCGTTTCCACCCTATTATACACTAATGTCGAGTGAACAAAGTCGGCCCTCTCCCGGTTATATAGTCTACTGTAAAACAATCCCAAATGTCCTGAAAGCTATAATACAAGTTATATACAAGTCCGTCATTAAGTTCATGAGGGAAAAATGAGGCCAGATAAACCTTTTCAGGGTCATGTTTTCCTCCTACTTTCCAACATTTGGTTTTTTTCCCACTCTTCCAGTAGTAGTTACAGACAGTGTTTGATTCTGGACAATGCTCTTTTATGGTCACATTTATGTCCCCCCTTCCTTACCATACTTACTTTTACATAGATTTAAACTTTAGGTATAAACTGAAAGGATATAGGAAGTGTGCCTGGAATATTGCCTTTTCGGTAGCTTGCTTTAGTGTACTGGTTGTCTTCGTTAGGATTGCTACTCCTGTGATAAAATGCCATGGCCAAAATAACTTGGGGAGGAAAGGGTTTCTTTCGTCTCATACTTTCACTAGATGGTAATCTAGAAGAAGCAGGAAGTGAAGCAGAGGCCATGGGAGGATGCTTCTGATGGGTTTACTCCTTGTGGGTTGTTTCTCCTTATATACTCCAGGACCACACTCCAGGGGTGTCAGAACCCACCATGGGCTGGGCCCACTTACATCAACCTGGTGTAGATATTTGTTGGTTGCGGTTGGTTTCCTTGTCCCGAGTGACTCTAGCTTATGTCCAGTCACATTAAATTAGCCATGTCATGCACATCCCTGTTGTGTAGGCTCCTAGTGCCCACTTCTGTTCTTTCTCCAAACTCGTCACATTTGTTTGATGGTCGCAGGAGAGTCTCTGCCCACTCATGCTTGGAGTCTCCGGAAGTTTTATTGATAGTGGTGTTATACAGAATGTCCCCTTCTCTGCTTTTCTCAGCCGATCCATGAGGACATGGCTGTCTACCCTTAGTTCAGAAGACAGTACGTGACATTTCTGTTCACTAACTTTTCTTTAGAACCCTCTGGAGAAAAAGCCTGTGACTACACACACACACACACACCTTTCTCATTTGGTTCAAAATTCAAGGAAAAATTTGTTTTTAACTAGAAAATGGGAAGTTGGGAGGGTCATTTATCTATCAGTCAGCTTTGCCATCCTTCATGAATGTCAGTACCATTCTCACTGGCAGAACTAAGAGTTTGGTCTTCTCCCAGAGCCTTTCGGCTGAGTAACTTCCCTGATGACCAAATTACTGACAAAAAGCACTGCAGTCAAACAGCTGACCAGTGATGCTTCCAACGACACAGAAAGCCGAGTTTGGTTATTTACAAGAGGTACCTGTGACCTGTTGAATCTGCAACCAGTTCCAGCACGAGACTAGTGTGTGAGTACAGATCGGTGCTTCCCAGTGAGTCTGCTGACCACTAAAGTGTGTTACACAGCCGTTCTTCCTTACCCTATCAGGTATATTATAATGGACTGAAAGCCAGCTTTACCTAGTCATGTCTGACGCTCGACTGAGGCTAATGCAGCAGACTGAAAATTACCCAAGCCAAGATTTCTTTAGAGTGAGTTCGCAGACATGCCCTACGTTCCCCAGAGAGAAGTTCATCCACAGAGATTGTAGGGAAGTCTGTCCACACACAGAAAAGTTCTGCATAGCCATCTTTTCAGGATAGACCTTAAAGCGGTATTTTCAGATGAGGTTCCGGTCATAGTACTGTGTTTCTCCGTTATCTGTAGTTTATGCTCTAAGGAGAGGATGTAGGGCCGTATAATGCCAAGTGATCAATGGCCAATTCAGTAGCCAATACATGCAAACATTTGCACCTATTTACTGGGTTATCCAATGTCCTGTGTGCTGACTAGTTTTATGTCAATTTCTCACAAGCTAGAGCTATCTGAAAGTACAGAAACTCAACTGAGCTAATTCTTCCATCAGACCCTGCTGTAAGGCATTTTTTTAAATTTGTGATTGATTGGGGAGAGCTCCTCCCATAGTAGTCCTTGACTTTATAAGAAAGAAGGCTGAATGCATTTCTCCACAGTCCCTGCAATGTGGAAATGTAGCGAGATCATCATGTGTATTGTATGAATGCATCACCTGTCAGTTAAAAAGCTTAGGTAGGAAATGGAAGCTGGGACATCCAAGAGGAGAGAGAATTCTGGGGTAGAGCCAGGTACAGAAGATTCACTGGGAAACTGTGACAGGACCGACACATGGTACCTTAGCACTGGTAACCAGCCATGCAGGCTAGAATAAATGAGATATTTTAAGTTATATCCAGGCAGAGAAGAGCACAGCTATGTGGCCAAGGTATTTGTAAATATATTTTGAGGTGGTGTCTTATTTCTGGTAGCATGGGACTTGAAGGAAGAACCAGGGCCTAACTTCTACATGAAACTGTGAGCCAAATAAATCACCCGACACCCACAAGCTGCTTTTGGTCGTGGTGTTTCATCACAGCAATGAAATGGTGGCTAAGACATCGAACCAGTCTGCTGAAATAACTGAGACAGTCAATGTATAAGGTGATAAGGTTTATCTCATGTTTTCACAGCATGCGTAGGAGACGTGAGGGAAAAATACTTCACAGGGCGAGTGCATATGAAGGAGGACTGTTGACGGGGAGGTGATTGAGAAACAGAGGCTAGACATACTGCCCGGGGAGTCAATATCCTTCTAGATGGCTGTACATTTTAAGTGTTTCCACTTCCCAGTTCTATCACAAAGTTAAAGGTCAAGTCTTACACAGATGAAACTTTGGAAGGCAGTTAAGATCCAAACCCAAACTCTGCTGTATAAGTGAATGCAAACTAAGTTTGGCTAACATGAAAAATGTGTGAAGCTGTTTCAGTAACATTTCACTGACTTTGCTCAATAATCATTCATCCTTAAATATGGTAGTTACCTGTGGTTACGCGTTTTCAAGTACAAATCATGTTCATTAAATGTGAAACCTGTGTAAGCCTTACGCTGGTTATGTTGCTGGTCTATCAAAGTCAGCAATTTCTTTGGTGAACTGGATAACTGGTTTCGGATATGCATATTTTATTTTCCTTTTCCCTGTTAGTAAAGTAACAGGGACACTTCAAAATGTATTTACTTTGAATTTTATGTGTATAGATTTTTTTTTGTCTGCATGCATACCTGTGTACCATGTGCATGCTGGGTGCCTTCAGCATTACAGATGGTTGAGAGCTTCCGTGTGGGTTCTGAGAATTGAACAATGTGCTCTAGAAAAGCAGCCAGTGCTCTTAGTCACTGAGCCATTTCTGTAGCCAACAGGGACATTTTAAAGTTTAGTCTTCAGTGTTGAAATAGTCTCTCGCCTTTTTAAAGTACGAAATCAATTCATTAAAAGCCAAGGTTTTATTTTACAGTGTTTTCTACTTTCTGTGTAAGAATTCATCTAACATACAATTGTCAATAACATTGTCATGTTAGCAATGTGACTACAGCAAACATGGTTGGCCAAGTGTTCTGAAAGAATCATGTACAGCGTTTTTAGCTCTTGCATAGAAACAGAAAAGAATCATGGGAACTTCATTTACATCACTTTCACTTTGCCTCCAACTCCTCTAGTGTCCCTGTGTCTTACGTCCTCAAAGGTATATGTTTTTATATTTTATTAGTGTTATGCACACACACAGACACATATACACACACACAATACCTGAGTCCTGAGTCCATTTAGTGCTAGTGTTACTGTCTGCACATCTGTTGAGGGCTGACCACTTGGGATTGGATAATGTATAGGAAGCCTCTCTTCTCAGGGAAGGCTCATTCTTCCTCTCAACAGCCACTGACTGCTCTTCATCTATGGTATAGAGCCTGATGAGTTTCTGCTATGCATGTTAGCGTGCTAACTGGTCTTACCACTTTTTAGGTCTTGTTTAGGTGACCATATTATTGAGATTCATGGGTGCAGCTTTCCTCTCCTGTATAGAAGACACTTGCTTCCATATTATAACTGAAAGTCAAAGGCGGTAAAATCATGAAGATGTAGCTGATGACTTGCTATCATTGCATAAAATACTGATTTCTAGGTTTACATACATACCTAAAGTTTTAATAGTGATTCCCAAAGCTTTTGAAAGTTGAATAGGCAGCTCATGCATCCTAAAAGGTGTTGGTTTTCAGAACCACTGGGATGATACAGATGAGGACTTTACCTAATCTATTGTATTTTATAAAAAGTACATTTAGGGACTTACTTTTATATCTTAGGGCTGGTCTCTCTCTCTCTCTCTCTCTCATATATACATATACATATATATACATATATATACATATATACATATATATACATATATATATATATGCGTGTGTGTGTGTGGGTGTGTGATTTTAAAATGAATCTACCTTTATCTTTCCCACTAGATATAACTTGAGATAAATGTAAAATGCACTGAAATTATTGTCAAGGAAGACATGGCTTATAATCCAGACATTTGGGAGGCTGAGGCAGGATGAGGGTGCCACCTGAGTAACATAGAGAGACACTGTCTCAAATGTAAGATGTCTTTCATCTGTTGAAACATGTAGTAAATGGGACAGGATAATTAAAGTGCTGAAATTCAGTTATGCATTTACATTTTTGGACTGACGGGATCTAGTGGCTATATTTCCAAACTATGCTCAGCATGTCTGTGTTTTGGTAGGGAGAATCAAATAAATCCAGGCAACAAAGGATGCTTACCATTATTATATATGTATAAGAAATTAGTATGCTGCATGGTATAGTTGTTCAATAATAAGTGTTGTTAAAGAAATAGAACTATGGTCTTCTGTTTAATAGTTAACCTCTTTAAATTCTTAACATTGATTTTACACTTATTTTATAATTTATGTATATGAACGTTTTACCTGCATTTATTTCTGTGTACTGTGTGCATGGCTGGAGCTTGCTGAGACCAGAAGAAGGTGTCAGATCCCCTGGGAATGGAGTTAAAAGCAGCTGTGAACAGCTACCATGTGAACAGCCACCACCTGAACATGTGAACACTGGCAGTTAAATCCAGGTCCTCTACAAGAGCAACAAGTCCTCTTAAGCATTGAGCCAGTTCTCCAGCCAACTCTTTAATTTTTTTAATGTTTATTTATTTTATGTATGTGAGTACACTGTAGCTGTCTTCAGATACACCAGAAGAGGGCATCGGATCCCATTACAGATGGTTGTGAGTTACCATGTGGTTGCTGGGAATTGAACTCAGGACCTCTGGAAGAGCAGTCAGTGCTCTTAACTTGAGCCATCTCTCCAATGCCCCTCTTTAATTTCTTTATGCCATCCACCATTATGCCTTTTGATCTCGTTATGTCCTATGCATTTTCCACATTCCACCAACTATAGTCTCAATGAGATAACAGCCTCCAAGTTGCACGTGCTCTAGTCACCTTTGCATTTCACATATTTGTTAGATAAGAGGGAAGGGAAACTGATCTTTGAGTTCAGTAAAAAGTCACCAGTATGTCAGTTAAATTGAGAAGACAGCTTCTGCCACGGAACAAACTGGATGGACCCTGTTTGTAGGGAAGTGCTCCCCAGCTATGAGGTTAGATGCTATTAACTTGACACAATCTCAACCCAACTGGTCGCTGGACCTCTGGCATGGGGAAGGTTATCTTGATTAAGATAACGAGGTGGGAAGCCCTTCCCACTGTGATATCCACATGCCTTGGGCTGTGGGAATTGTGCTGTATGAAGTGAAGAATGTGAACTGAGCCACGACAAGCATTGTTGACAGCCCTGAGCCAGCTCCAGAATGTTCCTGTTCGGGGACTTCCTGGATAGAAAGGACTATAACCTGGAACTATATATGGGCAAGATAAAACTTTTCTCCCTCGAGCTTTTTTCGGTACAGTTTATCACAGCAGAAAACAATGAAGACAGCGAGCTTGGATAGGTATACATGGGCCCCCTGAGAATCTTGCAAAGGTACAAGCTTTGCTTACTAGTTCCATGATACTGCATTTCAAACAAGGTCTCAGCTCATACTAACTCATAAGAAGCCTGGAGAATATATATATTACTCCCTCTCCTGAGTGACAGCCTTGGTCATCCTTGTCATCCTCTATAGATCCATCTGGCCTATGGCCTGGTTTCTAAAGAGTAGGATGACATCTGAGGAAAGTTATGAAGAGCTTGGCTTCCGTGTGAAGAAGGCCCTCTTCCTAGTTGTAATCAGCCCTATTCTGAGCTCCACATACTCACCAGCTGAGGTCCAGGCAATAGCTAGGATAGTGAGAAGTAGAGGACAGCCATGAGCATGTGGAGAGAGAAAGAGGGAAAGGGAAGGGAATGGGAAAAGAAGGAAAGAGCAAGAAAGAGCGGAGGGCGCAAGCAGCCCCGTCTATAGTTAAATCAGGCATACCTGGCTGTTGCCAGGTAACTGTGGAGCGGAGCTTAGACAAAATGCTAACAGTAACGTTATTGATGTTTCCATATTCCCAATTTTTTTCTGTCCCAATTTTTCTTTTCGAAATGGCTCATTTAAGCGCAAAGTACACTTTGAGTTGGCGGGGGGAGGGGGAGAGGAAGAAGGTACATACGATGGGAATAAACGTTTCCTGTTGAGTAGCCTACTATAAACCAAATTTTTTCATAAGTTAATTCATTTTCCTAATAATGGGTCCCCATAGAATGTTCCTCTTGCATAAGGAATGTAACTGAACCACTGACATCTTACTACAATACTCCTTTTCACCTACTGTTAGTGATTTGGCCCCATCTAATAATATCCTTTAGGGTGCAGGAGCCTCAGCCTTGTCTGATTTTCCATACAGTGCTCAACGCTGACCAAGTGTGTTCACTCAGGGATTTTAAGTGGGACCCTCCAGATCAAGCAGTGAGCTACACCTCACTGCGTGGAGGCAAGGAATGGGAGAGCAGCCAATAAACAACTCAGACACCATCCCAACACTCACTGTGGTACACTGACCCACTGATCTAGTGATTTACTCAGTCTCAGCTCTTAAACACAGTTTTAGGAATACTAAAAAAATAATGTATATCATTTATTACAAGCTTCCTATGCCATAGACTTAGATTGCTGTCTTAAATATCAATTTGCCAGTACCACAAGTAAAAATATAATGATAATAATAATAATAATTGCTTAAGCTGATCACTCACACCATGGTTCCTATCTGACAAGTGACCACACCGGTCTTCACCATGAGAAAAAAACGCCAAACAAACTGCAGGTCACCAATTAGAATAACCAGAGACCTGAGGTCACAAGGGCAAACTATGGATACAAGTTAGTAAAATCACTGTGTGCAGAATCAGAAGGTCCCGAGCCAGGACTAATGTCAGCAGCAATGCTTAAAGGACAATCTGTGAGTTGCAGGAGGTTCAGTGGCCTCTGCCTGTGAGTTAGGAACAGTCTCAAGACCTCTCCACACGTTACAGCTTAACCTCCAGGGGTCCTGCTGCCTTCTCATGATCTCCTGGGTTTCTGGCAGATGAAACACTCTGCAGTGCATACTCCAGACCTTACTAACAAAAGTAAGTCTTTCTTAAGGCATAGCCTAGTTGAGTCTTCGAAGGAAACCATTCAAGTCAGGTTCAGTACAAAACACTCTTCCCTAGGCCACCATCCCAGTAACCCAGCTACTACTGTATAACCTGGGGGTTAAGACATCAAGTGCTTCTGATCCTTCTTAAGATTGTCTAAGAGAAGTGAGTCATAACAGAGTAGCCAAAACAGGAGTCCTGGAAGAAGTTTTAGTCCCTGACACCCACAGCAAGAAAAAACATTAAACAAAGCCTAACTCCAACTCAGGCTAATACTTCAAGGGCTCCCAACTCTGCTCTGCTTTCATACTCAACAGTCACAGAAAGCCAGAGAAAAGTTGAAAAAACAGTCCAGAGCAGTGTAAAGAGCCAAGTGAACAATGATAAGACACCTTTTTTTTTTCTTTCAAACTGTTAAAAGAAGAGAAATCTGAACTGAAATACTTATGTCCTGAAGGGAAGGGGGTAATCAATACTACCAGAGGACATTGCATATTGGCAGCATTACCCTTAAATAGTAAAGGACAGTCAGGCTGCAGCTCAGTAGAGTGTGGAGTGTTCTCCCTTCCTCAAGCCACACTGCGTGGAAAGGTCTCCATAGTCGAGGTTGAGACAGCTGGTCTCTTCACAACTCAGTGGCAACATACCACTTAGCAGACTTCGGTCGTTGATGTGAACATCATAGCATAGTTGAATAGCAGCCAAAGAGCACTTTTTTTTCTTTCATTTTCTTTCTTTCTTCCTTCCTTCCTTCCTTCCTTCCTTCCTTCCTTCCTTTCTTTCTTTCTTTCTTTCTTTCTTTCTTTCTTTCTTTCTTTCTTTCTTTCTTTCTAAGAGCTATTAAGCTTAGCATTAGCATTATGAAGAGACTGTGTATGTGACACTCTCTTGATATCTACAGAGATACCTGAGAGACTATCACTCAAATTGAAGAACCTTGCCATCAAGAAATAAACTCCATTACCTTATGTTTTGTTCTCTGGGACTGTCAGAAAAGATTAAAAATAATTTACTATGATCCTTTTTACCATATGTTTATAAACTTCCATGAAAAAAAATCACATCTTATCTAAACATTTTGTAAGGTTATCTGTCATTTGAAAATGTTCAAAATTTCAACATATCCTCAATAATATGCTAGAATAGCTTAAGGGTATGACCTGGTTGTCTATGGGCTATTTTCTTCATGTAATTGGCTATTTACTACCAATTTTGCTCAGACTTAAGAAGTTATAAGTGAACTTGGAAGTTTGTGTTTCAAAGATACACAAATAGATGACATCTGCAGGGTAGGAAAAAAAGATAATCTCATAAACTTCAATTTTATAGTTTCCAAGGGACATTTGACAGTTTTGTTTCTAAGCGAGTAATTTGGTCTTACGATTTTTCCTGAAAAAAATATACAGAAAGCACATTTATGTAATTCTGGTTTCTAAAAAGAAATGCCCCATCAATTTTCACATGTTCCTTCTGAGTTTCTTGTGACAGTCAGGCCTGTGACTTGCTGCCCTGCCCCAAGAAGCACTGTGGGCTCTGGGCTAGAGCTGCTCATAGGGAATTGTCTAAGATGCTCATGAACTCAGAATAAGCAATAGAAGGGACCCTCACCTTCTCAGCACATGGTTTCTTCTGGGGCGGTACTTTTGTTGTTGATGTTGTTCTGGTTGGTTTGCCTTGTTGTTTCCAATCCTGACTATGTAGCCCCGTGTTTTACTTAACTCTGTAATCACATCATACCCATTTCCCAACTAGATAATGGCAGGGTTAATTACATAGCCGAGTATGCCTCAAAAACAAAACGTGTATAAACAGCCACTTCAGCTGTTACGGAACACGGAGGCCAGGGAAATGTCTCACACTCTGTGTGTAACTTTGTGGGCATGCTGGCAATCTGGTTCCATGTTGGGATGACTTGATGTCTGGGAACTCTGGGAGGTAATAGAGGATATGACCAGTTGTTCTCTATTGTCTGATTGTCAATTTGCTAATGTTGTGAAGAAAACATTCCTTTTCCACTAAGGAAGAAAATAACTCTTTGAAATTGGTGGCCTGTGTTTTCTAGTGTTCTGTGCCCAAGACCATGAAGCTGAGGTTTCAAGTCCTACAGGTGGTTGTGGACTTAACTGAGAAATCTTTTACCATTCACTAATAAACTAATAAATAACATGTAGGACTAGCAAGATGGAATAGTGGATGAAGTCCCTTGTCACACAAGACCTGTTCTGACTTCAATCACCAGAAGTCACTTAAAAGCATATATGTACGTGTGCACATGCATAAATGCATATGTACATACATACACACATATGCATATACAGTAATAAATAATAATAAAAACTTTCAAAAGATTATGAGGGGCTGGAGAAATGGCTCATTGAATAAAAACACTGGTTGTTCTTCCAGGGGGCCTGATTTCTATTCCCAGCACCCACATGGCAGCTAACAACCATCTATAACTCCAGACCCAGGAGGTCCAAGGCTATCTTCTTTTAACCTTCATGATCACCAATCATACATGCGCTGCATTTACACACATACAGGCAGAACACTCATACACATCAAATTTAAAAATAGATATATCTTTATTTTTAAAATGTCCTAATTTCAAACTATAGCTATTTCTTGTTTTTAAGTACATATAGCAGTGTTTTAATCAACTAAGTCTACTCCAAGAATCCTTCTGACTTTCCCTTCTAAAGAAAAGCCAAACTTCAGGGGCTTTTTTAAATGTTTAAATGTCCTTTGTAGCCCAGCTTGTCTTCAAAGGGCTCTGCATGAATGGCAGCCATGAGAAAAGCTAGACAGAAGCCACAGAGCAATCATGCTGGGACCCAACAAAAATATTTACAAAACACAAGAGAGCTAGCTAGATGGGGGAACTGGGCTTTCTAAATCCCAGCTGCAAGGAATTAAAAGGGGGGATGGAGGTGAGGAAGGAGGAGGACAAGATGCTTCCTAGAGAACATTTCCAAGTGTTTTTCTTCTAGTTCATCGGAACTCTGGCCTTGGAGTCTTCCTTCATCCGTCCGTTCCATTCTAATGCGTGCAATCACTGAGCTGTACAAGTCCTCAGCAAAAGCTTATTTTGTGTCTGTGTCTACAGTTCTTTGCCTCTTTTGAAGAAGTATGTTCTTTGATGGTATCAGCTGGTAGCTGCTGAGAGGAACTGTTTGAGAACTCAGACACAGGTGGTTTTAGTACGGTATAGATAATGCAGAAGAAGCAGGCAGGTAGAAAGCCAGGCAGTGGAGTAGCATATGACCATTAAGTCTCTGTGTCTTGCCTTCAGCTCGTCCTTCATCTTAATTTTTTCATTCCTCACCTTGTGCTCACATTTCAATCATTTGCCCAGGATGGATACACGCCGAACTTAATACTTCAAGAATAACTAAGTTGACACATCTTTTGAGTAGGAACAAGGAGAATTCCATGAGGAAAAAGTAGATTGCTTTTTTTTTTTTTTTTTTTGCATTTATGTCTGATTATTATCTGTCTTTGGAATACAGAAATATATATATATATATATAAGTATGTATATATATACATATATATACATACATACACACACATATATACACACATACACACACACACACACACACACACACACACACACATGTGTGCCAGCACAGAGATCAGAAGGTATGAAGTCAACATTTTTCCACATAGGCCTAAGCAAGCATGTCAGTCTGTAATAAATGCCTCAATCCAGGTGCTATGTCTCTGCAGATGTCACCAGGTCTCACAGGCTTAAAGGCTCCCTTTTAGTGTGAGCTTCAGGTTGTTTTCCCATGCTTCTGATGAACCACCTATGTATAAACCAAGTTCCTTTCTCCTCCTCAGGATAAACAGGTTGCTAATACCTCAGACAGAACTTAGCACAACACCTTCCTTAGATTTACCAGTATATTTTAAAAGATACAGGGTAAGAAAGAAGGTCCACATAGCTTTCATACCCTTTCTAGTAAGTGGTCTCTCCAGGAGGCACTACAGGTTAAAAAAAACCTTCCCAATCCCACCTTTGTGTGTTTTCATGGAGGCTTCAATAAGTAAAGTTGAACAGTTAACATCACTGACCAACTTAACCTTCATCCCATTATTGGTCCCAGAGTTAGGGTTTCCGACTGAGGTACCAGTCCCATAACCACGATTCGGTCTTGCCGTGGAGACCAATTCCCACGCTGAGGCCACCAGTGGACTGATCAGTCAACACACAGAAGACATGTGTTACTTTGGAAACTGCAAGAACTTAGGAGCTTAATGGCACCTGAAGTGACACTGACCCATGTCATATACTTCCATCTTGTCTCACCCTTTAGAAGTATTTAAATAATCCTTCTTGGTGGGCACCATTTTTTTTTTTTTTTTTTTTTTGCTGGCAAAATAAAATTTATTTTTACTAAGCTATAGAATGAATTATCATGGTATATTGACTATATATTCTCATCTTTTCTTTTTTTTAATCTTTATTTTTTAAAAGCATTTTGGCAATTCTTTTAGAGGTTTGATAGCATGCATTGAATTCCCAGTAGTTACCATAAGCATAAGGTACATGTAGAACAGAATGTAACATGGAAACAGTCAGAGTTTTCTTGGTGTGTACAGATTAAATATAATAATCTTTGAATACCAAAATTTGCCACAAGGCTATATTCCTAGCTGACGGGCACCATTTTAAACAGTTGTCATGCTAATGAATTCAACGTGAAGTGAATTCAAATCCATGAAATAGCTTTATGTCTCGTCTTTCTTTCTAACTTAGTTTCCTTCAAGAATTTCACATTCACCCATTAAAACAAGTTTACTGGGAATAGTAAGAGTGTGTCACTTTTGAATGTGTTTTGGTGTGTGTGCTGGGGTATTGGGGTTGGTTCTGCACACCATGTATTCAGATGCTGAGTTAGTTACCTGCCCCAAAGTCAGGATGCAATCTGGACAGGGACATTATATTGACCAACATGCTATAAAAAAAAAAAAAATTCTCGCCAATTATGTCTGACTGGCAACTGTGCCTGTGACTGGGCAGGAGAGAGAGGAAGAGAAAACTCTGGATATATGAGGAAAGGTCAGGTAGGGACCAGAAGGAAGTTGCCCTGAGGCATGACGGATCCTGAGGATGGGCCATGAGCTGGAGACTAAGAGAAGCTCACTTGAGGACACACATGGAACAGAACAAGACTCAGTTGGCAAGTAACGGAGCGTTTATCTGCTTAATAACAGACAAGTCAGGTTAGAATAGTTCAGAACCTGCCTGGCATCATGAAATCTGATGTCTCTATGCCATTTACTGAAGGGTTAAATGGGATAGAGTGGGGAGCAAGAAAAACCCATAAAATCACTACTGTAATGTAGATGTATAAGCATGTCAATTTCCAGCATAAATAATATGGAAATAGTGGACCTGCCTTCCTCAGCAAGTGTTCTTCCTGTCCACTGATCCCAGTGTAGAACACAGACAGCAACCTCCACCGTAGAAATAGGTGTGCTTGATGCTGACAGTCCAACTGGAAGAGCTAGGTTGTAGAGTGCGGTTTAAAGGGAAGTGGTAGAGTAAGGCGGCGGTGTGTGGGGGGGGGACAGCAGATCACAGCGAGAAACTTCAGCGCATTTTTCTACATATTTCTTTATCAGGGATTTGGCTCGGCTTCAAGAGGCTAAGTGAGCTTCCTTGGAAATCCAGTCTCGTGGTGCAGGGAGGGCTTCGTGGGCATCTCAAGCCTATTCTTTCTCATCTTGTGGGCTAGAATTTGCTGATAACGCTTAGCAACGGAGAGCGGGAGAAAACTGATTGGCCGTGGAAGAAGCCGCTATAAGAATCTCCGCCCGATTGACTTAATCTCAGCTCTGCAGATTGAGTGTTGGATCCTCAAACTCAGTTCCCTGTACTGCATGTGATTATCTCATCCCCCTGAGCTCAGAGGGACAGGTCCTCTCTCGGCCACTTGTGATGGGAATAAAAAGAGGCCTAATTTGTACTTGGGAAGCACAAACAGGCGGTTTCCCTTTTCTCAGTTTTGAAATCAGGGGGAAGTCCTTTTTGAGGATGACACTGAAAGTCCCAGAGCTCTGACACCAAATTCTTATACTGATCTCCATTTCCTCCCCATAAACTCAGTTTAGCTGGCCTTCAACTCTCACAGAAAATAGGTTCTTCCCCCTGGGTTTTGAGTTATTTATCCTTTGAGGGGCATGCTCTTAAACTTCTCCAATTTATATCCTAAAAGGGGGAGGGGGAGGGGAGGACACAAAAGGAAATAGTCGTATGACCTAAAAGCAGTTTTAAGTCACTGTTTCCAATTTTATGTTCTGGATACACTTCATGTTTTAATTCTTGAAAAGTATCTGTTGAGCATGGCTGTGCATGTTGATAAGACCCAGTTACTTGGTAGGCTGAGGCTACACATGTCAGCCTGAGCACCGCATACACCAGGAGCTAGTTTCAGACAAGAAGGTAAAAATAAAAGATTTCCTCCTAAAGTAGCACTGTTGGCTTTCAGACAAGTCTGCTAGGCTCTACCCAACAGCTACCTAGCAACAGCTCAACAAGCCACATGCCAGGTGGGAGCCAGGTGTATAAGAAAGATGACTGGGCTACCCCAACTCTGTCTATCTGCCTCCCTGTCTGTCTGTGTGTCTGTCTGTCTGCCTGCCTGCCTGTCCATCTGTATCTCTCTCTCACCCCTCCCCATCTCCCACCACTTTTCCTCTCTCTCTCTCCATCTCCTGTTCTCCAACCACCCTCTCCCTCTGCTCTCCCCCGCCCCCTTCCCACGTCTCTCTGCTCTCCCTCTTCCCCACATGCTCCCAGCCAGCCTCTTCCTCTCTCCCTCTCTCCTCTCTCTTTCTGTATTTCTCTGGCCTTTCTCTACATCTTTTCCAGGTCGACCCCTTCCCTTCCTCCAACAAACTTTTTTACTAAGGCCTGTGTCATGGCGGTGATTCCTCAAGGGAACAACTTGGCGGGCCTGCCCGAGATGCTCCGTTTTATGAAACACAACAAGCACCCTTAAATAGTCAAATGAAACAGACACAGAAAACCACTTTGTTTTCTTTTCTTTTTTTTTTTTTTTCTTTTTTAAATGATCAGAGGTCACTCTAGGAATACATTTGGGGGGGGGTAATTTATGTTGATGATCTTTTAGAGGCCATGAAGGCACAGAGTGCTTGGGAAGCTTCACTGGTGCCTAAGAGTAAGGTTCAGTTGCTTTATGCCCTGGAAATCGCAATTAACTTTATGGCTAGAAAGTAACTGAAATGAGACTTTTATTTTCCATTTGGACTTGACTGTACAGAGACTCTTGCAGACATTACTTAACCTCGGAAATTACTACTGTATTAGATAGTCCAATGACTTTACTAGGGCATGGCTTCCTGTTGGGACATTTTTTCATGTCTGTCTGTTGGGACAGACAACTTAAGACTTTCTTTACACTGGCTCTCCATTTCACCAAACGCCAGTATCATGATGGAACTGTGTGACATATTGTATGTAGCGTGTGCACAACAGAATTTAGCTGTATCCTTTGAATTTGAGATAGGTCAAATTACTAAATTACAGATATGTGGAATCCATTAGCCCACAGATCTAATCTATACAAGGACCATGGTTAAAAATACAATATGGCACACCAGGGATTTGCTAGGAGGATGGATTTGAAATATCTTACCACAGAGATATCTTAAAAGGTAACCTGCGAACATGTTAATTTGCAAAACTACGAAGTCACTAAACTATAAAAGCACAGCATCCTGTTCACCTCAAATGTAAACAATAAAAATCAGTACACATCAATATTAAATGCCTGTCATATTCAAAGAAGTTAGAATTATTTGTTTGTTAGTTATTTAGTCATTCACAGGCTGGCTGGCCTGAAACTCTATAGAGAGCAAGCTGGCCTTCTGGGATTGAAGGCACACACCATCACAAATGGCACAAAAATAACTGCACTGAATTTTATTTCTCATAAAAAATTTGGTTGTTTATTGGTTCCGACGTGTTATTTAAAAGTTGACATTAGCATAGCAAATGTGTCCAATCAGCTGGATATCTGCACACTTTTAATCCCAGCACTTGGCAGGCAGAGGCAGGTGTTTCTCTAAGAGTTTGAGGCCAGCATGGTCTACATAGAGCTCCATGCCAGCAAGGCTACACTGTCGGACTCTACCTCCAAAATATCAAAGAGGAAATAAAAAAGAAAGAAAGGGGGAAGGGAAGAAAGGAGAGAGAAAGGGAGGAGGGGAAAGAGGCAAAAAAATATAACCAATCCATATTATTTAAGGGACTATAACGTTCATTTATAGCATTTAAATAAAAACAGCTGGTTGTGACACTATGCTGTTCCGAAGGCTGGTGTGTTTGAAAGTGGTTGATAAATTCCCAAGTGAATGTTTCAATGCACCAGTGAAAAGACAGTGAGTGTACAGATAAGCAAAAGAAACCATAGTTAATGGCGGAGGTTTCATAAAATACTGCATCTTATGAGACATACAAACTCAGGATTGATGATACACTGACAAGCTTGCTTAAAACCCTCCAATATATTCTGATGATGCCTTAATATTAGGTAAAGACCATATCTTCCCCAAAAGAAACTCCACAACATGGACATAGAACGTGCTTGCATGATTCTCTCCTGTCATATACAATGCCCTGTTTGTTTCAAAGGGAAAGTCAACGGGTAACAAGTAGGGTTCACTAAATAAGTATGTAAATAAATAAATAATAAGTAAATAAAAGAATAACTATAAGAAGGGGGGATGACAAAGGTTTTACAGTTACTGACTCAGAAAAGGTGGCTGAGAATACAAATATACTTTTGCTTTCTCTTCTTAGCCTCTATTATTGCTAATTCTGAAAATTTACTGCTGCCAGATTCAATGTCTTGCCAATAGCTGTCCTAGCACTACAAATTAGCATATATTCAATGTTAATTCGAGACCTCTGGTTTTGCAGGACCACAGATGAGGATGGCCAAAGCAGATGCCTGACATATGGCAGCAGACGGGTCAACACATTTTAAAGAGCTGCTGGGAATAGAAGGATTCGATTTCCTCAATTCATATCAAAGAAACAGTGAAAAAAGTGGAGCGGAAACCATCCAAGTAAGGAGGGCTTCATTTTCCCACAGTTCTCGTGTGTCCTTCAAAACTACGGGACTTGCAGTTTGCTAGTGTGTTTTGTGATACAATGTCAGTCTTATCCAGGTAGAAAAAAATCCATAAACAGACATCAGAGAACTGTAGATGAGAACTTGCTACACTGCAGAATATGACAGTTGGTGGCAAGAATTATTAGAGTAGATGGTACATAGCGAATTCATCAGGACACGTCCAGACATCAACCCCTAAGTCCGAGTATCTGATCCTTGTTCCCGTGACTGCCTAACCTAATGTGACCTGAAGTTTTTGATTTGCAACTTTATAAATAATTATGCCTTTCATTATAATGCAGACATAGGAAAGAGTAACGCATAAAACCCTGACTCAGCTATGACAGTGCTGAGACACCCTCAGGTACAAGTCTGCCCACAGAAGTGACATTGCATTATTGTTCTGGACGAAGGGAAATTCCACCATTACTTGGAGTTGGATGCACGGTTGATTACAAGGGAACAAACAGTGCCCACACTGTGAAAATGAAGGCCTGGATTTTGTTGGGTAGCACTTTTTTTTTTTCATCACGACCTTACCCATGATATAATTTCTCTTGGATATAAATTTTTAAAATAAAGTTTTGTTGCGTTGGTTTGATAGGTCAAAGTTAAAAAACAAACAAACAAACAAAAACTCTTAATCGAAACCCTTATAGCATTTCCTAAATTAAAACAAAGTCTCCATCCTTCATCTACACATGAACACATGAACGAAAAGACGACGTACAAAAGTTCATCTTTTACACAACTACTCGGGAGAACATAAGATGCTTTTATGATGATTAAAATCTTGGCAGATACGGCTTCAAAATATAATTCGTATTGCCTAGAGGCTCCTCCGACATCGTTAAAACCCCCTGGCTTCTGGGGTCTGTGTCTTTCCCCCTGATACTGGTCATGATAACCAACTGATTGTGGAACTTGTCTCTTAATGATTTGCCTGTACTGCTCTGTCTCTTCTGAAACCAGACTGATTCTCACTGCCACCCTCAGCCCACCCCAGTAACAGCAGGATGAGCTTTCCGGGCTGATTTTTTTTTTTTTTTTTTTTTTTTTGCAATTATTAGAGTCCGCTGCTGCGGAAGCATGGTAAAGAGGACCTGCAGTGATAATGTGCTGAGTTCTGCAAAGAGGCCAAGTTCCTTTCGGAACAGCTCCAGCTGACCACAGAGTAGAACATTCCGCCAGCCACTTACTACAGAGGCAGAGGAGCGCTGTGTTCTTTTTCTATGGGTTTTTTTTTGCCTTATGATTTTGTAAATAAGTTTTTAATTTTCAAGATATCTTTCATACGGACAGGGATATATTCAAAGAATAATAACTACAGACAAAAGCAAGTCAGCTTTAAACAGCTTTAGTGCTGTACACTAGAGCTAATACTTCAGTGTATGCCCTCTTAGCTACACTTATTAACATTCCTAAATGGTAGCTATTTTCTTCAAACTGCGACCTGTCAGAAGTCATTCTGCTGAGGATCGTGAAAATTAAAATCTAAAGAAATGAGTTGAACAGATAGTATTATAGAGCTGAACACACACAAGACGAATCTTCAAGTAATACAAATGATGTTTGAGACAGTCATGTAGAGAGGTCAGCGAGACGGCTCATCATTGCTGAATCCTGGCTGCTCTTCCAGAGGACCCAGGTTCAATTCCCAGCACCCACAACCCACAGGGTGGCCCACAACCATCTATAACTTCAGCTCCTGGTCATCCCAACACTCTCTTGACCTCTGTGACCACCAGGCATGCAAGACAAACATGCAGGCAAAACACTCACACACATGAAAATAAATCTATCTTTTGTTATGACAGTTGTATGGGGAAAACATAAAAAAGCAATCTCAAGCAAAGGACTGGGCTCCCATAGAGGTAAGGATAGAAATGGCAAAGCATTTCTTCTGCAGTGAAAGCAATGGTAGAAAACATCCAAATGAGATGAAAGTGCCCTCAGTAAAACAATGCAGTATGCACAGTGTGATCACAATCACGCTTTTGTTCCTCCTAGGAGCGGAGGATTATCTGTGTCATTAGGATGATTGAAATATTTAATTTTCTTTTTCTGTAGAAAACTTCAACATGGGAACCCACGCAAATTTAATTTATCGGGACTGTATTATGAAACCACAGAACCATTATAAAATCGGGATTAGAGTCAAGAGGAAGAAAACAAAATTTTTTGAAATATTTGTATTATATACAAGTTTAACAGTCTTGCTCCGACTCTCGTTCCAAAAATATGCTGTCATGGTTTACTTGACTCCACATTTCATTCCTCAGTAATCCACAGTGTTTTCTTGTTTATGGCTGGTTCAAAAGTATTTCTATTAAAGATACTAGATATAAAACACATGGAAACTGTTTATCTCTGAGGACAAGAAATACAATAAAACAAGCAAACATGCAAAATCACCCTACCTGCCTTCTATAACATCCTTAAAATAGCAACTGGAATTGGTTCTTACTGACTATTCAGCCATACTCAAACTTCTCGGGTTGGCATTCTTTTATTTAGGGATTATTCAAGCTTTTAAATTAATCTCACCTTCACTAACTCTGAACAGTCATCCTCCATCTGTCCCAGTCATTCTTACTAGGGTTTCACAGTTAATCAATACTTCCCACTATGTCTGATTGGCTGAAGCTATTTGAACAATCACACCTCTTCTCAAAGGGGCACTCTTACAAATTAACTACCTTAAACTAATCTGTTCCTCCAATGCTGAATTCCTGTACTGTTTTAAATTCTAAAGCTGTGTAAATTGAATATGGTTCTAGCTAAGAGAGAATGAGAGACCCACAAAGGAACAAAATCAAAACCAACATTAAGCAAAATGTAACTAATTGTTCGACCCTCAGGACAGTGTCAGAATTAACTACATGTAATGTGGGAGCTAAGGTTGGAAGGGAGAGAAGAGACAGACAAAGGCAACTGAGCCTGCTGAAGAGTCTCAGGAATAGAAGTGAGGCTCCAGTTGGGAATATATAACTAATATATAACATATATATAATAAATGTTTATATAGACAAACAATTATGAAATAATTTTCTGTATAAAAAATGAAAACATATGCTTTATTAAAAATTCCTTGGAGATTTGAAAAGAATCTTTAATACCGTAGAAATTAAACTATTTAATAGTAACCCATGTCTTAACACCTGATTCACTTGTAAGTAACCTGAAACTCATGTAATCTGTACCCTGCGTGGGGAGGATCACTGGAATCAATATTGCTGATAACCAAAATGTGTGTTGTGTTTACTTCATGCCTTCTGCTGAAATATTTCCTGAGGCAGAGTTGTCCAGCCACATCTAGGGAACATGCTTATATTGTGAAATGGGGTGCATGTGAGTTTTCATCAGCATCTGGTCCAACAAGAGTGAGGATTTGGAAATACATGTATTTATTATGGTTTTGTACAAATAGTACTTAACTGAAATGCACAGATACCTAACTGGGACAAAAATCAACTCATGTAGAAGGGCACAGAGCAGGAAAATAGGTTCCTGTTGGACTAATTGTCAAGAGTATGAATCAGTCTGACTTTCTAACTTTAATTCTTTTCTTTGCTCTCGGAAAAGGTGGTACATTTGAGCATCACCAAATACTCTACCCATAAGAGTAACTAAGAGGCATACGATTTTCAAGTTACTTCCTCTTACTGCATCAAAACCAAGTCAATAATTTAAGAAAAAAAAAATCCTAACAGTACATTCCTCTGTAAGAACTGGGTGAAATCCAAATGAAATCCATTTGTCTCGAGACTGAATGCAAACAAACATGACCCAGCACTTCATGTGGTGAAACTCCAGAACGTTCCCAGTAGTGATGCTGGACTTTTGGAATTAAAGTGTAATTGGAAATGAACTTCCTCTATTTATATTGGCCAAGCCCTGACACCTGGAACAACCAGTTTTGGAAGTGGGAAAGCTGGCCTGTCTTTATCAGTGTGGCGTCCCTCCACCTCTGAATCTCTATTTCCAAATAAGCAGTGTGAGGATTAGATACTGCTCCTAGGAGGGCTAACTAATGATAAATAATTATGAGTAAGAGTTGCAGCACATCTGATAATCCCTTTGGCCCAGTTGATAACTGGTGCCAATGAAAATGTGATCTAATGACCATACCCAGCACTTATAACATGAACCTAAACCAATGCAGACTCCATCTTGTCCCATGCTCGGCAGTGGAGAAAGGAGATTTCATTACCGTTTGGTATGAGACTACGTGACATGCATAGGTTGACATTGGAGGCTTATGACTTCTCAGGTTTCCTAAGGATGCCCATTGAAGGTCGAGGGATTGAAGCAGAGCCCTGGAAATTCAAAGATCAACTACTAAATCCCTTTCTCTCTAGTTTGAGTGCTAGTATTTTATGACCTGAACCTAGGTGAATATCAAGTCTAGTGTCTACTAAGATAGTACTCCCTGTGTTCTTGTCCATTTTCCCACTGGCCAACCCACATACATAAAGACCATAAATGGATTAATTACACAGACTCTCCCTCGAGTATTTACCATGGCCATTCCCATGCCCAGTTTTAGAACTTTCCAAATAAGGGATAATTGGCACAAGCACGGTTACTGCAAGATGCACGCGTGGAAGGCAAGCCTTAAAGATGAAATAGCGCAGTTATAAAAAGGAGCTAGAAAGGATAAAATTCTATTTGATTACCTGGGATTTTTCAGGACCACAGCCTGCAGTAAACACTGATTGTAGCCAAATTAAAGAAAATTAAGAAGAGAGTTTTTCAAGTTCTCCCTCTATCTATCTATCTATCTATCTATCTATCTATCTATCTATCATCTATCAATCTATCTAACTATCATCTATCAATCTATCTATCTATCTCTCTTTCTCTCTCCCACGCTCCATATATGTATATATATATATATTTATATATGTGTATGTATTGTTATTATTATTAAATATAATACTCTAATCAAGGCTGAAGTGTACAAGCCACATCTAATGCCTTGCATGGAGAGAGAGAGCAGAGAGAGAGCAGAGAGAGTGCAGACTTACTTCTTTCACTGCCTCCTAAACCAGCAGCCAGAAAACCAGGCAAAAGACCATCTATAGACACAATTCTAAGACACATACTATATGCCAGATATATACGCTAATTCCTGTACTGGGATATAGGCCACAAACACCACATTTGTTATCTAATTTTAACTGTATAACCTGAAGAATGATGAAGGAGACAGAGGAAGGTGCTTTGGGAGCTGTGACTATGGAACAAGCACAAATCTCAAAAGAGATGTCATTTTGTGACTGTTGTGAAGCATCCTGTCAACGTCTGCCCCGCAGGATCTCTGATATTTGGCCCTCGTGGGAAAAGTGCGGATTGATCTCTGGTCTCTTGGTAGGCTTAGTGTTCTGTCCCACAAATTTCTAAAGTCAAATGTGAATTCCAGGGGAAGCAAAGTGAGATATGTTAGTGATTGTTTCATTATTGGGCAACAATAAACACAGGAGAGGAAAAAAAGTCATCTTCCTCCCAGAATGTCTGCCTTGGGGAAGTACTCATTAAGTTCCCGAGAAGCACAGACACCACAGCAATATCACACTTGCTGTCTTTAGAGATTTAAGAATCATTTGTGGGGAGTGTGTGTGTGTGTGTGTGCGTGTGTGTGTGTGTGTGTGTGTGTGTGTGTTGTATATAAAGAGAGTGAATTGGACAAATATAAGGTTTAGAGGGCCCTGGCTAAGCACAATACATTGATTTGGGCCCTGTTTTTATTTCTTTATGCTTTTTGCAACCTTTAATAAAAGTCTAAAATATTTCAAAACAACTGGGTTTTAAATGTCTGCCACATATTTAGAATTCATCCTGTAGATGATTTGAATTAGAAAGACTGATTATAGGCAGGAAAATTCCATGCAGTGGTACTTCTCAGAAGGCAAAGCCTGATGCCTTTGGGAAAGGCAGTCTACACACAGCTGTGTACAGACAAAAATACCGGGGCGGAAATATACAGTTACTGGTTTAGTTGCAACACTAGATTATGTGACAGCCATTTTAAATCTTCCTAATTTATATAGTTTCAAATGAACACAAGCAAATAGACTGATTTGCTGGAACCCCTACCAATATTATGATCCCAGAGAGAATGTTCAAGAAACCTAGTGTTTGTCTTTCTACCCACTCATTTCATTTTACCATGCAGATCTTGTTTATATGAAGATCACTACAAGCTTTCTCTTTTCAGTATCTTGATATAATGTGTCCAAACCCCACTGCCCTTAATATCCTGGTCCCAGACTAAGCCAAGGACAGTTCAGACCCTAACGCTACCTACCTCTCACGTGCAACTGACAAAGTAAATGATCACTCCTTTTCAGCCAAAAGTATGCAAATTGCACACCCTGCATCTTTCCCTCCCTGTGTGAACTAAGCCTCGAGGATCCTAGCCTCTTTTGTGTCTCTCTTAAATTGCTTCTTTACCTGTAAACCTCAAAAGTCTCATTACAGAGCAGGAGAGGATGGCAGAAGCCGATGTGGGTGCTCTCGGGACAGGGGCACAGAAGAGCGCCCCCTTTCAGGATGTGCTCAACATTCCTACCCCATGTTACTGAGACAGGCTGCATCCCAAGATAGAATGGGACCTACAACCAGGAATGAATTCTCCAACACTGCTTCAAAGCAGGTAGATGATAGTTGTCTTATATTTTATTTTATGTCTATTACCACAATCACAGAGAGCAAGAGTCTCTGAACAAGAACCTAGTCGCCAATGACTGGATTTGGCTGGTAGGCCTGCCTTCCTTGTTCTACTCTGGAAAAGGGCTTCTGGCACACTCCCAACATGGAAGCTGGAAATAGACCGAGGTATACTTCTGTCCACAGTTAGCTCTCAGGAAACCGCTAGGCCATTGGGAGACATAGGCATCCCATCAACTAGTCACAGGGATGTCTTAGGACCAACTATGTTCTAGGAGAATAAAGAGTGAGCCACTAACCACGTTGGGATACAGGAGCTAGTGCTGCCACATCAGGAGTGGCAACTGAAATGACACCTGCATAAGTCTGTTAGACTTTCGCTCCATCAAAAGCCTTGGCCAGAGGCACGTGAATGTCTTCCAAGCAGCAACAGGAGAGAAAGATTTCCATTCGTTCAGTCTTCACCTGCCTATCACTCACTAGGTTTTACAGTGTGACTAAAACCACAGGTCGAAATGATAAAACCAAGTTATATGAAGGGCCCCATGTGTGTTATCCCCGAGATGCAATTTATAGTCTCCTTGTAGAGGCAGAAGACGAAAGTGTAGGTTCTGATTGTAGCCTTTGGGTCATGTACAATCCTAAAATAGAAGAATTTCCATACCCTTAATTGTTTCTAATCCTCCGGTCTTGACAAAGATTATTTTTCTCTCTAAAAACCTTTAAACTGTTTTCTGGGAGCTGAATGATTTTTTTTTTTTTTTTCTCAACGCCTCTTGCCAGCAGTGTTTAGGCTGTCCTGAACTGCCAAGTAACCGGCTTTGCAACCGCTTTAGAGTATTTATCAACCCCATCATTTCCTTTTTTGCATGGACCAGATATGGCACAGTTTTGTTTACACTTTTGGACTTTGGCTTTGCTTTCCTTCATTTGTCATTGTCTCTACTTATTCCCTCTTGGTGAAAGTATTTAGTTTTTTATTATTTAGTAGTAGTAGTCATAGTATAGGATCCCACAGTTGAAGAGATTTTGGATATTTTGAAGAAACTGAATTTTTAAAGGGTTTAAAGTTTGTAGAACTTTTAAAGTTATTCTATGACTTGTTTATGTTGTGATGTTAGTATCATATCTTGAGAATAATCAAGAAAGAAAAATTAGGAGTCAATAGTAATGTGTTTGTCAGGTTGACAAGGTGTCTTAGTCAGGGTTTCTATTCTTCCACAATCATCATGAACAAGAAGCAAGTTGGGGAGGAAAGAGTTTATTCAGCTTACACTTCCACACTGCTGTTCATCACCAAAGGAAGTCAGGACTGGAACCCAAGCAGGTCAGGAAGCAGGAGCTGATGTAGAGGCCATGGAGGGATGTCACTTACTGGCTTGCTTCCCCTGGCTTGCTCAGCTTGCTTTCTTATAGAACCCAGGTCTACCAGCCCAGAGATGGCACCACCCCAATAGTCTGAGGCCTTCACGATGGACTATATATAAACTATGAGAAACAACAATTCTTTTCCTCCCTAAGTTGCTTTTGATCATTGTACATTTTTACAGCAACAGAAAGTTGCTGTAAAAAAAAAATATAGTGCATATTCATTCTACTGGTTCTGTTCCTTTAGAAAGCCCTGTCTAATAAGTCATGTATATATAATTAGTTTCTCTAGTCTATAAATAGGCTACACTAATAACATTAATATTAATAACATCAGCAATACTATATTAATAATGATGGCTCAAAGTTTGATGAGGCTATGTATGATGTAGGTGTCTGTGTGTCTGTGGATGTATGAGCATGCACATGAGTGTGGAGGTCAAAGGGCAATGTCTGGTGTCATCCTTAAGAAGGCCATAAGCTTCCTTTAACACGAGGCTTCTCATTGTCCAGGAAGTGGTGACATAAGCTAGATTGGCTAACCAAGGAGCTCCAGGGAGCTCCTGTTTCTTTCTTCCAGGACTGAGACCTTCACTCATGCACCACAGGCCAGCCATTTTTACAGGGGTTCTTGAGATTGAACTCAGGTCCTGATCATGAGGCAAGCACTTTACAGACTGAACTATTCTTCAGTACTGCTGGACTTTTAGAGATGACATGCAGTGAAAAATGTACAGGAAAAGTAGACATTGACACAAATCTATGGCGATTTCTTCTGGATACACTTGTGTAGCACTTATGAGTAGGTTATGTAGGGAGTACCTTTCATCCTTCCACAACAATGGCATCAAGTTTATCGAGGTGCTCTCTACACATCCCACCCACAGCAATGCATCTTCTTCCAGTGCATAGGACAGCACATTACCTCTGCCTTCTCTTTGCAAAAAAGCCTGAAAATTCATTGCTATTAGTCTCTAATGTCAAAACATACTCACAACAGCCTAGCTATGCTTTGAGACAACATGTGTGTGACAGATGTAAGTTGATAGATGGTTAACATAAATAAAAGAACCATGAAAGACTATTTACTGGTTGAACTTAGAAAAATACCTGAATCAATGAGCTTCTAAGAGTTATGAATATGTCTGGGCATGATGGCGCATAACTTTAACCCCTGCTCTCTGGAGGCAAAGTTTACTGAATCTATGTGAGTTCAATAGATACTTACATGCCAGTTAGGGCTGCATAGGAGAATTATGTTGGGCCAAAAAAATATCTATATAGTGGGTATCAAAATTTGTCATAGATTCTATTCATTCTCTCTCTCTCTCTCTCTCTCTCTCTCTCTCTGTGTGTGTGTGTGTGTGTGTGTGTGTGTGTGTGTGTATGTGTGTGTGTGTGTATGTAACACAGAGATCAATGATCAATGGTGAGTGATTTTTTTTCGAATGGCCTTCACCAAATTTGGGAGACAGGGTCCTGCACTGAGCTCACCAACTCAGCTAGACAATGGGCCTATTGGGTCAAAAAAGCAATATGGCTCCTCCTCTCTCTTCCCTACCCCAAGCTGGGGTTACAGGTTTTACTGCTGAGACTTTAAATTCAGGTCCATAGTGTTGCTCAGAAAACACCTTCCCAGGCCGTGCCTGAGTTTAAAAACTCCTTCCAAAGTCTACCAAGGCCCTGGAAAACCAGAGGCCTACCATTTGAATTTTAAAAGTGTAGGATTGAAAGAAAAAAAAAAAAAAAAAGAAGGGGCTGGTAAATAGCTTAGCTGTTAAGAGCACTTACTGTTCTTGTAGAGTTTTTGTTAACATAACGTACAGGATGGTTCAAACTCTCTAACTTCCATTCCAGTGGGTCCAGAGACCCAGTGATACCATCTCACACTAACAGATGCTGGCTCACTTCAATGGAAGGTAAGAGGCATATTTTTCTTTCAGCACAGAATGAACACTCTGACTTTAAAATTCCCACCCAACTTGGAGTCTTTCTTTAAATAATGCAGCGTGCTTCTGTTATGCAACCTGCATAGAAGGAAATTCTTTTCTTTTAGAAAATGATCTTAGGGTGGGTGTGGTGGAGCATTCCTTTAACTTGGGCACTTGAGGAGTGCAGGTCTTGGAGTTTGAGGCCAGCCAGGGTTATGCATATGCAGTGAGACCATGTCTCAAAAAGAATAAATGAATAAAATAAAGGAGGTGGGGAGGAAGGTAGTGGGTTATTGGGTCTGCAACATGGCTTAGCAGATTTGATAACCTGCGTTAAATCCCAGGACTTACATGGTAGGAAACTGATTCCTGGGTTGTTCTCAGTCTCTCTCACCTATGAACGCTCAGACATTAATTTGTGGAAGTGTGATGGTTTTCAGGTTATGTGTTCATTGTCAATGAGCTTCTAGCAAAGTGACACCAGGGCTGCTGCCAATCCAAGAGCTGCTCACTAAGAAAGAATTTCTCATAAAGATTTGCTTATTCCATGAAGAATACGAACATTTCATGGGCAAGAAGACAGAAGCAGCTAATGCTGGGAACTCGCTGTCCCCCGGAGTCTTTATCCCTAGGTTAAACCCTTAATTTACATGATTACTAGAATCACCTATGAGTCAGGAGGGATCATCCTCATGAGTCACATCCACAGCCAAGCTCCCCTGTCTCAAATGTAGCATCTGGCGCCCACTGACGTGTTGGCTTGTAATCATACTCTGGCCAAATTATATTCCTATTTTATCTTTTCATCCATCTTGAGAGCTCATTAAGGAAAATGCCTCCACTTCCCAGCTTCTACCTAGAGGCAACCAAGTAATAAAAATCTCCTCGCCTATACTGAAGTGTACCCCAAAGTCAAGTGTGAAGTTAGTAACATTAAAACTTGCTTTTGAGGGAATTTTAAAGTGTTTTTTTAATAACAAAAATAAACCATTTAAAACAGGGAGGGAGCATAGTTTAAAAATCAATAAGATTATTTCACACGTTTTAATTTGTGTTCTAGTAGCATTTGTAATTTTTTTTCATTCAAAAATCCAGATTTATTTATTTTACTTTATGTGTTTGAGTGTTTTGCCTGCATGTATGAATGTGGGTACAGGCAACTGAACCAGGTCTCTCTACAGAAGCAGCTGGTGCTCTTAACTCTTAAGCCACCTCTTGAACCCACTCCTTCTCCCATACATGTATCTGTACCTAGTCCAAGGCACTGGTCTGAAAGCTCCATTAAAGACAAAAGTTGACAACCAGTTGCAGTATTCGATATGGTATAGTAAAAAATGTCTAAGTCACTAGCTGCAGATTTCTATGTTCAAAGATACTAAAACCTGCAAACTATGGCTCCAGATGCGGAAATCAGGACACAGTATTTTCATGTGTGCTTTCACAATGGCTCCTGCCTACCTAAAACCTGTAAAGGGTCTGCACCGGAGAGGGCCCCGACTGGGCTCCACATGGTCACTTCCACAGTCATTGCCTCTCATCCACCGGCGACTTAGACGTTCTAACTAATAGTGGTCTAGGAAGGTAACATCAGAAGAACCGTGCATTAGTTAGTTCAACCTCCTATGGCCTGCTGATTGCCCAATCACCTTCTTCATGTCAGAATTACCACAGAGTAAATGAATGAAAATGGTTTTCATTCACGAGCTGGAACTATGAGACAGCCATTTTGAAATAGTTCAACAGTCTTCTGAGTAACTCATGAAGAAAGAATATGTTTTAAACTAGATAACTAAATACCAAAGCAAAATTTGATAGAACTTGTCTAAGCTTAGTGGAAGAAGGTTTCTGATATTATGAGATTATAAATGTAGTCACATATAGTAATAACCAATCGAGTCTTCATCTTAAGAAAATTGTTTAAAGTGAATCTTTGCTTATAATGTGGAAAGAAGGTTCCAAAATAAGTCTCTCAAAACTGACTTAAAAATAATATTTATTGTTGTATGTGTGTGTGATGTGTATGAGGGCAAGGGCACGTACCAATGTGCCATGGTGTGTGTGTGTGTTTGTAGACCACAGGACAACTGTTAGAGATAGTCACCTACTTTCACATGTAGGTTCTAAACTCAAATTCAGGTTGCCAGGCTTGGCAGTGAATGCCTTTACACATGGAGCCATTACAAAAACCACAGTATTGAGTTTTTTTAAGGAAGACATTTTGTTCATGTTCCCTAAGGTCAATGGCAGGAATCACACATACACACACATGCACACAGACACACACACAGAGACACACACAATTACTGACTGATGAATGAATTTACACCACACTCACAACAACCCCTGCCACATATCCCAAGGGCTTGTTCTGTGGGTTTCTTATCATCTTATGAGGTACTGAGATATCACAGATTTACAAGAGCTAAACTATATTTTTAAAAGAAAAATCTGGGCTCAGTGGTGAAGAACACTGTCTGTTCTTCCAGAGGTCCTGTGTTCAATTCCCAGCAACCACATGGTAGCTCACAGCCATCTGTAATGGGATCCAATACCCTCTTCTGGTGTGTCTGAAGACAGCTACAGTGTACTCGTGTACATAAGATAATAAATAAAATAGAAATTTCTGGAATAGAGACGGAGGGGGGAGCACAGTACATAAAGTCAGGTGCCAAAACTTCAAATGATAATTTTGTTTACTAACCAACTGTGTGGCCTTTGACTTCATTCCCAACCCATCTCTACGTCAAGACAAAAAGGTTTTTTTTTTTTTTTTCTGAGTGTGAACGAAACTACCTCCTATGTTGTAGTCTAATCTTGGGTACAAATGATGTGACAAGTAAAAATGTGCTGAGAAGTAATAAACAATACTTCTGCACAAATTTTGTTTTATCATCTGTAAGTTGTATTATGTTTTGTTCTTGTTTTATATGGCAAGGGATCACTGGGTAGCTCTTGCTGTTCTGGAGTTCACAGAAGCCTGCCGGCTTCTGCTTCCCAAGTGGTGCCACCGCTCATGGGATTCTTGGGTAAACTTTGTATCAGAGCCCAATACAACCTTCCAGTTCCATCATAAGCTTCACATGCAATTCTACATTTCTCTCTTGTATTGCCAAGCTTCCTAATCTCTAAATTCAAAATAAGAACCATTTGCATTAAAATTTTTCAATGGAACATCCTAAAGTATCCAACCCCAAACATCCTAACATTAGTTAAATTTTGCCTACTGTATCAAGTTATGCTTACAAACGTCTTTATTGATATTTTCCTTATACATGGCCCTATTTGATTTGTTAAGAAGGGTTTCAACATTGAGGAGTTTGGCCAGAAACAGCTTCTTACCCAACTTTAATGTCTTTATCCACCTTCCTGCCTTTCAAACCACCTTCCAGATTTTTAAGAGCAACAACTACAACATTTGCAGACAAGGATAAAAGATGTTATTCATGGAAGCATCAATGGAGATGACAGAGGGCTGGAGGGAGACTTCAGATGTGTTTAGTGGGACATGTGCTTGCCTCACAAGCATGGGGACCAGAGTTAGGGTCCCTAGCATCCGCATAAACACCAGATGTATTCCTGTCATCCAGGGGACTGGCTAGCTAGCTAGACTAGACAAACGGAAGATGGATGCCTCAATATACAAGATAGAGACCGATGGAGGAAGGCACTTGAAGTCACATGATGTCACCCTGCACATGTACCTGTGCATAGCTAAAGTGGATATGCCTCCTTTGCTTTCTAAATGAAGCTAGTGTTTGAAAGACTGACTCAATGGAGACTTTTATTAGAACACAGGAGTTTATTCCAAATCAGGAATCATGGCATGCATTTTTCTAAAGTCTACAGGCCCTGTGACCTCACAGAGAAAGTCCAGTGATGATTCATTAATGTATTGCTATTGTCCATTTGTCTTTTCAAAATTTAACACTAGATTAACACTAGAGTCATGGTTAGGCAGTTATGAGCACTTTGTTGCTCTTTCAAAGGACCCGTGTTCAGTTCCAGCACCCATGTGGTAGCTTACAACTGTCTGTAATTTCAGTTCTGGTTTGTACAACACTGTTTTCTGGCATTTAAGGACACCAGGTATGAATGCAGTGTAAGAAATTCATTCAGAGAAACCATTCAAACATGTAAAATAAAAATTTTGTTTTAAAATGTGATACATCATGATCATTATAAATAGCAAGACATAGCAGAAAGAATGTTTTATCAACTTGGAAATTTTCATTAGGAAAAGCAGATGTCTGGTAGATAGTTCTAGTGGAAAATGACCAGTTTCCCTTATTCTACAGAATTCAAGATTACAATTAAAAGCCAAATAAGCGTAAGAAATTGGAAAGCCCTTATGGGGCAAATTCACTGATGGAAAAGTTGCTTCTTCTTTTTAACATTCATGGACTTAGTGTGTGAGGTGTACATACTTGTGCACATGACACCATTGTGCTTATTTGGAAGTCAGAGAGCAACTTGTGGGAACTGATTCTCCAAATGAATCCCGGGTATCAAACTCAGGTCATCAGACTTAGGAGCTAGCATCTTTACATCCTCTGAGGACAGTGATTCTCAACCTCATGTTGTGGTGACCCTAGACCATAATACTATTTCATTGCTACTTCATAACTGTAACGTTGTTACTGTTACTAGTTTTAATGTAGGGGTCCGATATGCAAGATAGCTGATATGTCAACTCAGATGGGGTCTAGACCCACAGGTTGAGAACCACCGCCTAGACCAGTACTGACTCTGAACTTGGTAGATGTTTGAGACGCTTGGGGTCTAATCAATCTCACTTCCTTTGATTTTTTTTTATTGTATATATTCAGAGCTCATTGCTTACTAAGATATGGTAACTTGCACTAAATATTTGGACTGATCAATATGTATAACATGTATATGTATATTTAGGCAGTGAAATATGAGTAGTAATTAATGCACAAAGTATATATCCATATATACATATATATATGTATGTATATATGTGTATATATATATATATATACATATATATATATATATCACGATCTAAAACCTTTTCAAATGGTAATCGAGTATTGAACACATGAAGTCTTCAAGTAGACCAGGTTTAGAGATCTAGTGAGGGTCTTTAGAGTTATATTCTACAGTGTTTTACTAGGTCACGATCTCTGAAGACTGCTTTTTTCCCCCCCTTGGAATTTATCACTGGGGTCTCCCTATCGCAGGAAATAAGAACGGAAGGACACTTAGATGTGAACCCCCACAGACTACTTTGGTAGTAGTCACCTCACACTGGGAGACTGAGGGCCACTGTTGAAATTATCCTCCTCTCCAAGTTGTTAGAAAATGCCATTGGTGTGTGGCCATTTGCTTCAAAAGGCTTAGAAAGAGATAATTTCCTCCAATCAGCTCTTCGTTGTAAAGATTACAAACTGAGATCTGTAGAGGCCAAGACTCGCCCAAGAGCTCAAGGCAAATGAATGAATGCCTTAGTTTTAGGCTTAGACCCACTTGACCCTTTGTCCTAATCCTAGGTTAACAGAAGCGGTAGAGAAAACAAGTGCTGATTGAGGACTAGAGGAAAGGGTAGGAGGCAGTCATTAGCAAATCCCTAAGCTCAGGGTCACCTGCTCTCCAGGATCAAAACAGTGAAACAAGCCATTCACCCGCACTTCAAGGGCGAGGAGCCATTGTTTTCAGAACCAGCTGTGGCGAATCTACTTAACAGTGGCCTTGGGACAGCTGCAGCTGCTACAAGAGGAGGGTGGAGGAGAGCAAACTACCAAGGCAGGCTGCAGGGACCCCGCCGCGCCACCTCCCGGCCAGCTGGGAGGCATTTCTGTGCTAAGTGCCTTGGACTAAACCACCCTTTGAACCAAGGCAAAAAACATAAACCACTCACAGCAGGCCCAGACCCGCGCAATTAACTGCGGGCCTTCAGCAGGCTAGTGCGGGAGAATCTGCGGCTGGCAGCTGCAGCCTGGTGCGCAGTGACTGGCACTATCAGAAAGTAGAGTGGAGCCAACTGAGCTGCCAGGGCACCCCGTGACGGAGCAAAGTCCTCAGGGTTCAAGCTTAGCTGTAGCCGAGTCCAGAGGCGCGCTCCCGTTCACCTCCTTCTGCCTTCTCCCCAGCTCCTGCGCCGCCCCTCTCGGTTCCCAGGCCTCGGGGGTCCCTAGGTCGCCACTGACGCATCACACTCACCATCTCCTGCCTGAGGATGTGCAGTTTGGTCTCTAACCTCTCCAGGGCGCTGGGGTGGCTACGTCGTGGAGAGCCAGAGGCAGGGGAGGATGAAGACGAGGAGGACACGGAGGGCGCGAAGCTGCTGCAGCTGCTGCTGCTACTGCAGCTCCCACCAACCCCGCTGGGGTCCCCAGCCCCTTCCCGGGCCGCGGGCTCCTCCCCGCGCAGCGAGCGCGCTAGGCTCTCGGGCACTTTGCGCCCCAGCTTCAGCTCGATGTCTCTGAGGTCTGGCAGCGGGCCGTCTTCCATGACTCTTTGCGAGGGGCGACACAGACAGTCAAGGCAGAGGGCGCGAGAAGGTGGCGGCCTGGCGGGCTCCGGAGCTCAACACTGGGTTCCCCCGGCCCGGCCTGGGTCCCCGCGGGCGCCGGTGCGCTCCATGCCCCGGGCGCAGTGGGCAGATCTGCACCCGGCCGCAGTTTCAGGCTCTGCCGCTCCGCAGCCAGTAAGATTAGCCAGATCGCTTCATTCCTTCCTCTCTGGCCACTCCACCAGCAAGTTGAGTTAATTGATACCGCAGAGAAGGGAAAAAGCTAGTGCGTTATACCGAGAGACCCAAGAGGGAAATGGAACCTGCTCGATGGGGGGAAATTCCCATTTCAAAACTGTCCATTCACATCCCTGCGCCGTTCACGGTGCCCATCTGGTATTACACCACACAGGATAACGATGTGGCCACACTCCCGGGTCGTTTCATTTTTCAGCCATATGTCGCCAAGGATCAGACTATCTTGGACGGTCAGGAAAAAAAAAATCTCTGATCAGTGAAAGAGGTGGGTTCGTCGTGTGGGTAGGCGGTATAGACGAATTTAAAAATATTTAGAAAGAAAAAAGACAAGAAAGACACGGCTAGCTTAGCTGGGGTTCAAGGGCTTCCTGGCTGCTGTAGCAGTGTCCTTCCCTTTTAGGTTGTCTCATCCAAGTCATTGTGTTCCTCAGAGCCTCGGAAACTTTAAACTCGGCTGGCAGGTGGACCAAAGCAGAGCCAACCCTTGTACCGTATGTCACAGACAAGAAGAGCAGCAACATTTTCCCAATCCTGAAGCTAAGAAACTGACATGCAAGTTTTGCCTCAGCTTTGAAATACCTATGTTTTGGTTACTGAGTTAAATATTGTCCTGCTAAAGTACCCTGACAGCTACCACCGGAAGAATACAGTTTTAACCTTAGAGACAGGAAAATGGCTAAATTTTCTTCAACTTTCCTAAAAGCCAATATACATAGGGTTAGAAATCTTGCCCAATAACTTCCCAAAGAACGGGGAAATTCAATCAATAAATATTCCAGTGAAATGTGCAATGAGATATAACTACCTTACGAAAATTCCAGTATACACCCCAAGTAGAAATAAATCATAGGATAGCCAGAGCATATATATATAAATATATATATATACACACACATATATATACATACATACACACACATATATATACATACATACATGCACACATATATATACATACATACATATATACACATATATGTGAATATTGAGGGCGCAGGAAATTTTAAAATTTAAATTGAGGAAAACGCTGAATCCTCTCTCTTTAATTATGGAAGAGAAACTCTGAGAATAACAACTGAAATCATGCTTGTTTTCTTTGATAAGTTACCTATAATTTACTGCTATTTAGGAAGAACCACACTTTGTAAACTATTAATCTGGAGTCCCGTGCGTAAAGTCCGTAGATTGTTTGAACATTGTGTTGTGTCAAGGAGAATCAAGCATAGCGTTTTCAACCCACTAAACTATAATTTCTGGCTTCCATTGAAGTATTTCCAAGTTGACCCTTTTTTCCTGGGACCAGTAGAAGTTTGTGCCTTTGATTCTTCTGGCCTCTCTTCCCTTTCAGCTTTTTCATTCAAAACAACACAGAGAAATGGGGATTGCAGTTGGTTTTCTCCCTTCTTCATCTAAGAAACCTTAAAAGGAGAAAAAGCATAGACCTTCTGAATGAAATAGCTCATTTCAGGGAAAACGCTGCTGAAATTGTTTTGTCAAGGAGCCAGACCTTTGCATGTGTTAACTGTTTCTAAATGAAATAAAAAAGAAAAAGAAAAAGAAAATGTTGTAAGTTAGGTGGCTCATTTCAAAGTCAAAACTACCATTTATGGAATCAAAGGAGAACCGAATTAAATCTCAACTCTCCCATAAAACTGTATGTATTGTTTTAAAGCTTACAGACCACAAGGTCCTTGCGTGAGGGTTGCACTGCGGCATATAATCATGGACGCTTCTCATTTGAGTCACGGACAGCTTTTTATTATAAACCGTACAAAGTCCAACTCAGAGCTAAATCTAAAGCAAGCCTCGTGTGTTCAGCATCTAGTTTGATCTCCATTCAACAAGTCACTGTCGAGTTCTCATCCGTGGAGTGCCTCTCGATAATTAAGACAGCAGCTGACCTTATAATAAAAAGGGTATTGTAGTCGGGTGTGGTGGCACATGCCTTAAATTCCAGCACTCGGGAGGCAGAGGCAGGCAGAGGCAGGGAGCTGGAGGCCAGCCTGGTCTCCAGAGCAAGTTCTAGGACATCTGGGCTACACTGAGAAATCCTGTTTGTAAACAACAAATGAACAAAAAAAGTGTACTGTGTAGCGTTAGCATTTAATTCTGCTGAAATGTAAAACACATTTAAGCATTTGAAGAAAAACTTGGTTATGTTAAGTTTGTAAAGTGGTCTTTATGATGCCTTATGATATATTTGTTTAAAATAGAAATGTTTTAAACAGCAGGTTTCGGGAACAACTTAGAGTTACAATCTTTTACTAGGCCTATCATAGAGTATGGTAGACTTTTTTTTCTCTGTGATCTAATATGGTATTTCTCTTTCCAAATGTCTGAAAAATCAGATTTTTTTTTTTAACAGTTTGAGTCTTGAGCACATTTTCTGTTTGTTTTAAAGATGTTCCCGTGAGGAAATGTGTAAGAGGGTTGGTCTTGATGTGGGAAATTAGACATCAGCTGCCACCAAAAGCTCTAGATGGGCAGTGGACTGGGAACAGCATTTTCAGCCTTGCAAGAGGGAAAGAAGGAAGAAGAAAACAGACAGGCAGACACGCCCTGGCTGCACCCTTTTTAACAGCTCGCTGCCCATTCCTACTTATTCCTCAGTGCTCCCTAGTTCACTGGGTGTTTACCCAGGCCTAATGTACTGAGACACAGAACTGTAAAAACATTAGGTTTGTGTGTGTGGCAGTTTTTATGCTTTTTAGTAGGTGATAGGTCTGGGCTCTGGATTAGTTCTCACTCACATGAAATTAGGCTTTCTACTCTATTAACCATGCATGTGCAACTAAGGATGGATGTTAATGCATGGAAAAGAGAGAGACTGAACTTCCTCCACTGCTGTGTCCCTAGAAAAGAACAGAGGCCTCTTATTTATTATAGAAAAATCCCTGTTGGTTGATGAAATGGGAACATTTTTGGACTCAGGTGACACAGTCTCAAAGAATGCGCTGGTCACATCAAACTGAGGTGAGACATAAGTCTCCCATTCCTCGATAAGAACACTTCCTGGTCAGAGCACATGGTGAGGGAGTTGGGGAGGAGAGAACCTGGAGCAATGGCCAACTCAGCAGGACTTGGCTAGCTTGGTAGCTGCACTCCTTACTTCTTAGTCTGCTGCTGGCTTTGCAGTTAAACAAGAACACTGACCACCTTTGCTCCGGCACTCACTCAAAGTCTGCCCAGTGCCCAGTTCCTGCTGGCACGAAGTTCAAGGACTCTCTACCAGAGACTCCACTCCCTCCAGTGCCAAAGAAAATCAAGCTGCCAGAGGGGTCAAATTACCCTTAAGAGTTTTAGGAAGTAGCTATTTAACAGGTATCGGGTTCTTTGGATCTTTTATTTAAAAGTGTAGAGCTGCTGTGGGTGTAAATATTTGTGTTCAGCTTATAGGCCGAACAAGGAAAGGATCACAGCAAAGCTAAAGAATGTTGACCTTAGCCATATAGAGGGGAATTATATATTTAGTAAAGCCACTAAAGTTTTATCTGGCCCATTTATAACCCCATTAAATCACCTAATGATTTTGTTGCTGGTTTAGATCTGTTTATCTAGTAACATCATTCAGTTTACTATGTTACTAGTCAACTTGAACAAAGTTGTGCATGTGATGGCTATAACTATTGTCCTCTGTCTGTCTGTCTGTCTGTCTGTTTATCTGTCTATCATCTAGCATCTGTCTGTCTATCTATCTGTCTGTCTGTCTTTCTGTCTGTCTATCTATCTATCTATCTATCTATCTATCTATCTATCTATCTATCTATCTATCTATCTGTCTGTCTATCTCTATCATCGACTTACTTTCCTATGTATGTTTTTACCTTCGACGTATCCAAAATGTTTCTCTCTGAGGACTACAGTGCCTTTAAAAGGTGCTCTTTGAAATCTAATTAATATTTATAATCAGAGCCAGCCACTTCCTGAAGAGATTAGCACATAATACTAAAACTAGGTCACCAGTGTCTAAGTCTCCCTTATCCCCGCTCTCCATCCCTGTCACATCTCACTTTGCTTTGCTGCTTGTCCTGGTGCCTGATTTTCCTCCTTCGTGCTTTGCTCAGGCTTTGGTTTTCTTTCTTTCAAACTGGACTCGGACAGAGAAATCTTGGTACTTTCCCCTGTAGACATCTTAGTGTGACTTTTCACGGTGGCGATTTTGATTCTGTTTTTGGTAAATGTTTGCAGCAAGCTCTGTGCAAATATGCCAGCAACTGCTTTGTAAGGTTCCACAGTGGTACAAATAATACCAGTCTGATATTGGTTACTGATTCTGAGTAACCAACCTGAGTTGGGGAAGGACGTCCACACATTAGGTCAGTATGGTGTTTCCACTGTGCAGGACAGAGAGTTGTAAACAAGTGTGCTATTGATGTAAGTAATAATAGCGAATTACCCAGGCAAATAAATATATGCCAGAGCATGGGACAATCAAATGGAAATGATAACAATGGAACCACATTTAAAAATTACACAATACAATTTTTTTTAAACAGTAGAAGTGTTCAGCAGACATTTCCTGGAAATTTAACAATAATCTCTTGCAAACTGGTTTGGGCCAGCTCATGGACACTTGTGCTTCTCATAATTGCTGAAGGGAAATCACTGATGTGATATAACTCCGAGAGTCGGCAATGCTATGACTGGAGAAACTACGGCACTTGAGACAGCTTGGGACATCAATCGCTTGTGTTAGTTTCTGTGGACTGCCAAAAAGTCACACGAAGTTGGCTAGCTGAAAACAATAACAATTTATTATTTTAAACTTTTGTAAGCTAAAGCTCTCAAGCAACGGCCAAGTGACCCGCGTGTCCCCTGGCTTGTGTCAGCACAGCTACAACCATTGCTTTCATGTCTGCTGCTTCTTTCCTCTGCGTACGTACCTCAAATAGTTTCTTCTTTTAAGGACGTTTATTGGATCACGGCTGCATTTGCCACATCTCAGCGTAGCTTACATTAGTGAATTATAGCTGAAATCATCCCGTGTCTTCCTAATCTCTCACTCTCAACGCTACAGCTGAAAATTAGCCTTCACTGGCTATCGATGAGCTTTGCTGTGCAGATGTTTGTGCATGTGTGTGCATTTTAAAGCAGCTCATGATTCGGTGAGAACATTGTTATGATTGTAAGAAGGCATGCAGAGTATCTGTATTTTATGGACAATACAACCACTATAATTATGTTCTCGGAATAATAAATCAAATGGCTACCAGTCATTGGGTCTATCATATTTGTCATTTTATTTAAAATGTATCACTATGTCATATCCCATTTGGAGGAGTGTGTTGTAGCGAGGCTTTTATCTATATGAATCAGCATAGGAATTATGCCCAACCCCTACAGGGTTTTACTGCTTAATGCTCCAAGCAATCTAGAAAACAAATGCCATTAACCCTCCTATGTAAAGCAACATTTTAAATTACAAAGGATGAAAAACTCAGTGTTCTACTCTACTCGGGGCAAGTAAGGAAACTAGAACTGTTCCTCAATTGTAGTCTACTACCAACTTCATGTTATTTTCTGTGTGGGTACCAGGAGCATTGGATCCCCTGGAGTTACAAATGGTTGAGAGGCACTATGGGGTGCTGGGAATTGAACCCAGGTCCTTTGGAAGATCAACAGAGACATCTTGGCAACCCCATCCACAGTTTTCTTCACCTTAGATGATCTTTAGTCCTAATATAGAACAGGTAAAGGAGGGCGGACAAGATGGAACACACCTTTAAGCTCAGTACTTGGCAGGCAGAAGCAGGCGTATTTCTATGAGTCTGAGATCAGTATGCTTGCCGTGGTGAGTTTCCGGCCAGCCAGGGATACATAGAGGGAGCCTGTCTCAAAACAACAGAAACAAAGTTACAAACGAACAAACAACAGTAATAGCAACAAAAGCAGAATTAGGAGGCCCTACATATTTGGGGAAGTGAAAGTACTTTTACCACTAAACATATGTTTTTAAATGTTATTCATGTCTTTTTCTTTATTTTCCTTCTATTCTTTCCTTCTCTTCCTTCCTTCCTTCTTTCCTTCCTTCCTTCCTTCCTTCCTTCCTTCCTTCCTTCCTTCCTTCCTTCCTTCCTTCCCCCAATCCCCACCCCTGACTATCTCACTCTATAACTTTGGCAAGCCTGAACCTTACCATGTACACCAGGCTAGCCTTGAGCTCAGAAGAGATCCACTTGCCTCTTCCTCCGAAGTGCTGGGACTAAATGTGTGTAGCATCATGCCCAGATGAACATACACTTTTAAGAAATCAGAATGCAGGGCTAGAGAGATGGCTCAGTGATTAAGAGCACTTAGTGCTCTCCCAGAGGTCCTGAGTTCAAATCCCAGCCACCACATGGTGGCTCACAACCATCTGAAGTTGGATACATTGCCCTTTTCTGGTGTGTCTGAAGACAGCTACAGTGTGCTTATATATAATAAATAAATAAATCTTTAAAAATGAAATCAAAATATAAAAAAAACTTAAATTATTCGTTTTTCTGATGAATCAGGGGAGTTCATTCAGTGGCTGAAACAGACTTCAAAAATATAAGAGGCAGAAGAAATAAAAAGGGGGAAACTAGCTGAGGCTGTCTTGTAAGAGTCATGTTCAGTGAAAGGAAAGGGTCTGGGAAGTCAGCTCCTATGAACTCTCACACCCCTGGGAAGGACAAGGCCAACACCTGATGCCAGATCTGCATTTGGGAGAACGTAGGTCTGGACAGACATGACAGTTAGGGACCTGGTTCACAGATGATGGCCCCAAGTGAAGTATGGAGGTGTCAAAGCAATGCTTGTCCAATGCTTGTGAAAGAGTGTCCCAATGAGTATGTGCGCACTTAGTTCGACCTGGGTCGTGGGACTGTGACCCTATGACCAGGGAGACTGCCCTGTCTATCTGATGAAGGGAACGCCCAGAGTGTGACAATGTCTCAAGAAGAAAATGTCAAGGCACCCTGACATTCCAGAAGATGAATGGCAACTGCAAGGCAGTGGCTCAGCCCCGCCCCTCTTCCTTGACTCACCCCACTCCACCCACTTCATTCCTATGATCTTCCTATGCCCTGGCTACCTATGGCAGCTGACTTTGTGGTGGTTGACCCTTAACAGAATAACCTTTGTCTGTAATAGTTCAAACACTTCGAGGTTTAGCGCTAATGCTAAGTTCTGTTTAAATTATGACATGCGGTACCAGAAAGCATTTCATCTTTGGTTTAAATTTGTGACTCATTGTTGCCCTGTATGGGGCCAAGAGAGAAGATATGATCAGAAATATCTGCAGAGTCACAACCTAGATGTATCAAGGATGTGTATGAACATCTTAAATAGAATGGCCGTGATCTACTGTGAGACCTCTAATTAACTAAGCAGATAGAACATAGTCATTCACCTCTTTTGCCTGCTACCAACTCCAGACAGACTCCTTAAGTATTTGGATCCATGACAGGAATGATTTAGCTGATCTATAACCTGACTTGATATTACTCAGAGTTGAGTGCGAATAGGGATTAGGGAAGACATGTTTTAGTTTACTGGGGTGTAGGCTCTGTTTTACAGAACGTGGGTGTCTGCGTGTAATCAGAAGCTTGTTTTGTGTTCCAGCCCCCTTCCTGCTTATGGAAGTTCACATTGGTTAAAAGAGTATGCATTTCATATATTTCCTTTTTTCTTTTATTGAAAATAGTTTTTTTTTCATACAATATATTCCAGTTACAGATTCCCCTCCATCAATTCCTCCTCATTTCTTCCACTTCCTATCCCAGTCAGAGCCAGCCCCTTTTTGTCTCTCCTTAGAAACACGCATGCAAGGGATAAAAATATAACATTTTTTTAAAAGATAAAAATTGACACATTGAAATAGGACAAACAAGCAGAGGAAAAAAAAAAACAGCCCAAGTAAAAGCCTGAAAGATGGGGATGCATATATTTGCACATTCAGGAATTCCAAAAACCACAAAATTGGAAAGCCATAATAAAGATAATAAAACATTAAAAATGGTAGAATTAAAAGAAGAAGGAAAAGCCCAGACACTGGCATTAGGAGACAAGAAACCTCAATACCTTTGAGTACCTTTTATGTTAGCCATCTTCTGTTGGGCAAGCAGCCTACTCTTAAGAATAGTTTGTCTTCTCGGTGAGACTCCCTTGGAGAAAAATGAATTTTTATTTGCAATTAGTTATCAATTAGAAATAGCTTCTGGATTGAGGGGATGATGGGGGAGGTGGGGGGGGGGGTGACCATTTCCTCTTTCAGCTCTAGGACTTATCTGGAGCAAGCCGTGCAGGCCCTGGGCATGCTGCCTCAGTCTCTGTTGTGTTTAGAAGGTCTTATGTCCTGGTGTCCTCGTCCCCTGACCGACCCCTGGTTCTTACAGTCTTTCCTCCTCCACCACCTTCTCCTCCACCTCTTCCTCCTCCTTTACCACCACCTCCTTCTCCTCCACCACCACTACCTCCACCACCTCCACCTCTTCCTCCTCCTCCACCACCACCACCTCCTCCTCCTCCACCTCCTCCTCCTCCTCCTCTTCCACTTCCTCCTCCTCCTCCTCCTCCACCTCTTCCTCCTCCACCTCTTCCTCCTCCTCTACCTCCTCCTCCTCCACCACCACCACCACCTCCTCCTCATCCACCTCTTCCTCCTCCTCTACCTCCGCCTCCTCCTCTATCTCCTCCTCCTCCTCCACAGGGTTCCCTAAACCCTGAAGGGAGGGATTTGATGTAAAGGATTCCTGTTTAAGGATGAGTGTTTCTAGGTCTCAGTCTCTGTACAATCTCTGTCTGGCTGTGAGTCTCTGCATTTGTTCCCATCTGCTGCAGGAAGAAGCTTCTCTGATAATGGTTGACCAATACATTGACCTATAAGTATAGCAGAACATTATTAGGAGTCACTGTATTGCTGCGTCACTTTAATAGAAAAGTTGTCTTTGGTTTTCCCCAAGGCCCCTGTTGCAGTAAATATTTTTTTTAAAAAAGAAAGGTATATCTCTTTATTAGCCCCATGGTCTCACCCCAAGGGCCTGCTTCTAGTACTGAGCCCATACACGGCCTCCATCGCTTAGTCCAATCCACCCCCGTGGTCTCACTCCGTCTGCATGACTCTTTTTCCTGGTGGTTTATTTTGCCTGCCCTACAGCCTCCATCCCAGGGTGTTTACCCCAAATCTTTACCCCAAATCCCAACATAAACACAACTCTAAGAACCGACAGCTTTTCATACAAGTTTATATATCAAACACTCAATCCACAAACCCTCTTCACAATAACATTACATCAAATAGACAAAGATACAAACTGCCCTTCTATATGAGATATTAGACCTATAAAATCCTTAAATGTTCATAGCTACTTAGCGCCAATAAAGCCCACCTGGATCGAATTCATTCTTCCCGAGGTCCATCTTGGTATTTGACTCTCATTCCTTCCCATCCTCTGACTTCTGACCCTGTCTCTCTCCACCCCCTTTTCATACCCAATCACCCACTCTAGCTTTTATTTTACTAATTAAAATGGGAAGGTTTTGATGAAGTCCTGAGTCTATGACTAGGCGGCACTTCTTGGGGAAGTGGAATTAATATTAAAATATGAAAAGCTTCAGGACAATCTACAGTCCCTGGACTATGTAGCCTGAGATTTTGGGTCATCAAGCAGTATCAGGTATGAGTTCCCCCTGGTGGAGTGGGCCTGGAGTTCTCGGCTACTCCCATGACATTGTGGTAGCATAATTTGCAGGCAGGACACCACTGTAGGTCAAAGGGTTTGCAGTTGGGTTGGTATTTACTGTTCTGATTTGGTAGGGGCATTTCACAGTGCTTAAACAGCATTTGAATCAACCCTCAGACATATAAGCAAAGGGAAAAGAGAAAAAGAAAATAGATGTTAGCATCCAGAGGTTGAGGCAGGAGCATAGCAGAATTTGAGGCCAGCATAAAGTACAGAATAAAGACCTGTTTCAAGAAACAAGCAAAGAGAAACCAAAAAAAAAAAAAAAAAACAGAACACAAAATTAAGTAAAACAAACGAACAGCAGCCAGAACAACAAGAACAATCAATACAGAAAGAGAGTTTTTAAGTCACGTGTCACACTGTCGATTGTTTGTCTATGTTCAATACCAAGGCTCTTTCCAGGTTCCTCTAGCTCTCATTGGGTGTTCCCTTAAACATTCTTTTTGCTTCTGTCATGGTGATGGTCTTTGTGCTCCTCAGCTGTTTTGAGGAGGAATGGGCAACTGTGAAGAGCTTGCAAGCTGAAGCAATGAACGGTTCTCCCTTACCATGCCTCTTCCTGCTTCTGTTGTTATTTCCCCTCACTGCGGTCTCTTCCCTCCAGTGCTGTGAATTGAGTCCAGGGTCTTGAGCCTGCTATTTCCTACTACTGAACTGCCTGTTAATCCCTCTCCCTTCAGTTCTTCCTTTGTTTTTGTTTCTTTGTTTGTTTCTTTGTTTCCTTCCTTCCTTTTTTTTTCTTCCTTCCTATTTTTTTTTAATTTTACCCATCCTTGCTTCCTTTGTTCTGTCTCTCACGTTCTCTGCCTGTTTGTCTGTCTGTCTGCCTGTCTGTCAGTCCTTATATTTCAAGTTTTTTACTATAAATGTGATGTGTTGAAGTAGATTTAACAGTTTCCTTTTAATACTGTTCACTGGTGTTTATTATTCTGCATCTCATCATGTCTTCACAACCACCATAGGGCATGTCCTCTATAATAAAATTATAAGCTAAGTACAGGGCTGGAGAGATGGCCCAGCACTTGAAAGTGCTTTCTACCCTTCCAGAGGAACTGAGTTCACTTCTCAGTGCCTACTCAGAGACTCAGAACCATCTGTAACTCCAGTCCCAGGGGAACCTGGTGTCCTTTTCTGGCATCTACAAGAATCAGAAATGCACATGGTGCACAGACATATATGCAGACAAAATAAGGACAAAAACAAAAGCAATAGCTGTACATGTGAAACAAGTGATAAATATAATTTAAGAAGAATATTGGTTTTCTTACCATGCCACATGCAACATAGTGCTCAGTTAACGTCATAAAGTTCACACAGCTGTGCAGTTAGGAGACATTTTATCTAAAGGTCAATACCCTTCTCTGAATCCAGAGATTGTGTGCTTAATCAGTAGTAAATGCTTTCTCTCTGTGTTGGTCAAAATCTCCAGGGATCAACTTCCTTCCTCAACCTGATTGAAACTCCTTACAGATGTGCGGTGACTGAGAATTCTGTCACCCAGAACCTCTCCTTCTTTCATCATCAACTTAGAGCCTCTGTTCTCATGGTTACTAAACCTTGTAGAACACATCTGCTCAGTTGGAAAAGAGTCTATCTTATTACTTTATAATCGTGAATATGAGGGCCAGGAGACAGAGGCAGGCAGAGCTCTGTGAGTTCTAGGCCCCCATGGTCTACATACCAAGTTCCAGGACATCTAGAGTTCATGTCGAGACACCCACTGAGCCTGCTTGGCTATTCTCATCCTGCACCTCAGAAGAAACAATCCAAACACGAAGAATCATTGAACTTCGGGCTGGAGACCTCTATGCCTCAGTGATTGAGAGCACGTGCTGCCTTTGAAGAGATCCTGAGTTTGGTTCTAGGATCCATGTCAGGTAGCCTGCTACTACAACTCTAGAGCATCTGATACTCTCTTCCAGCCTCAGTAGGTGCCTGCACATATATGAGATGCACATAGACAAAATAACATTTGAAAAGACAGAGCAGAAGTATTTAGTTAGCAGACAAATAGAAAACCTCAACTAATTATAGAATTTGTTTTGTTTCTGTTGTGTGTGTGTGTTAGTGTGTGTGTGTCTGTTTTCAGAGAATACTTCTTGTACATTGTGCCTCCTTTGCTCTTCTCCTTTCCAAACCTTTTTATGCCATGTTAGGAGTTCAACTTAACATCCACATTGACACCAAACTGTGCCTCCAGCCTGCTCGGAAAGTAGATATAATGAGTAATAATTCCCTGTAAGCTCTGCTAAAAAGATACATACCATCTCTACTTGGGTGTAGCTCTTTCTGAATTCAACTTGCAAAAGGTTGGATAGTGCCCTAAAAATTCTATCATATCGTTTTACCCTTGCACCATGATAATTATAGCAGAGATTCATGTGTCTCATTAATATTTTAAGAAACAAAATCACCCAAAGATGTAATAATGAAAGTGATCATAAAGCATCCTTAACCTTCTGTGCTGTCTGTGCTGGCTGTCTGTGCTCATGAGGTTGTCCCTAGTAAGAGCTTGTCTACATGATGATCCAGGGCACCTGGCTTTGTTTCTTCTCTTTGTCTCTATAATCCATAACATTGTCATGATCTGTCACTTTATTAAATCATCTTGTGCAAACTTAAGTGTCTTACCCTCCTCAGACTATATTCCATTCTTGCTTGTCTTACTTGCTGACCTTAGGATTTCTGGGCTCACTGTACTCACATTGTCTCCCACCCTTACCACCACATGCAGAACTTATGTGGGTGCTCAGACATTTTCTAGTCTGAACACTCTACTGTAGCTTTGGCTCACCAGCCTGTGATTCCACCTGGGTTCTAACTGCATTTTCTCTGAGAAATGTTCTCTTCTCATCTAACTCACAAGATATTGTCTCTAAGTACGTTTTTTTAAGTTATTTTTAGGACTTAGATGGTTCCATTGCCTCTAATGTTAGCCCAAAATTATCCCCGCCCCCATTATCTGGATGGTTATAGTTTGGCTTCCAAGCTATTATTCAACATAATGACCAAGGGCATCCTGAGCCAGTGTCCTGTTCCAGTAGAATGGCTTAGGGCCTGGCTGATAATGTCCTCTTGCCCACCGTTCTCACTTCTTGCTCATATTCAGCCATTTCCTCAACAACCTAGGCCCATTGTTCTTCCTTTCTAGTCTCTCTTTCTCCTCCCTATTTTCTCCTTTCTTCCTACTTTCTTCTTTCCTTATACCTTGTACGTGTTATGGGTTATATGTGAACAAGAACAGTAAAGGAAAGAAACCATTAAAAACAAAACAAACAAAAAGCCTGATTCCTATGCTTCAAGAAATCAGTCAAGTGAATTCAACCTGCAATGTGAGAATCTCCCTGAGACGTTCTTCTTCACTGTGAGTTCACACACTGTTCAGAGTTATCCATGTTCACATATAAGTGAGGTAGAGGGGTCAGTAAGACAAAGAAAGCATTTGACTTTGAAAATGGAGAAAGGATTTGGCCAGATGCTGGTGCTGACAACTTTAATTCCACCTTCTGGAGGCAGAGGCAGGCAGATCTCTGAGTTGGGCACCAGCCTGGTCTACAGAGCAAGTTCAAGGACAGCCAAAGAAACAAAATATAGAAAGAAACAATGTATGGCTTCTTGTCAAAAGACTCATAATCTAGTTGAGAAAGTAGACTTCATACACAATTTTAAAATTCTAACTCATATGCTAATTCTGAAAGATGGTAACTGAGAAAGTGGTCAAAGTAGAAAGGTGTATATTAGACAGCATAGAGAAGACCTCACAGGGTCAATAGGGATCTCAGGTGACTGTGGCTCCCCTGTGTTAAGCAGGGCAACTGTGTTCCACAGCATCCAATTGTGTTTTACTGCAATTTCTGTCTGTCTATCAATTTTGTCTGACCAACTTCCCAGCAGTCTTGTCCATTAAGATATGTATGTCAATCATCTGTTTTTTTTTATATCCACCCATAACAAGTGTCCTAAGCACTAAAGGACTGCTTTCTTGCTTCTATATCCACACTAAACATCGCAGATACCCATATTGTAATCAAGTGCTAATGAATTACCCATCCTTCCTACAACTCACCTTTAAGGTTTCCAGTCTCTGAATTTTACTGTAGGGAAAACACACACATGTAGATAGATAGATAGATAGATAGATAGATAGATAGATAGATAGACAGACAGACAGACAGACAGACAGACAGATAGATAGATAGATAGAGATAGAGGGATAGATGATAGATAGATAGATAGATAGATAGATAGATAGATAGATAGATAGATAGATGGGTGGGTGGGTAGGTGGGTGGATGGATAAATGGATGGATAGCTAGATAGGCAAATAGATAGATGAAGTAAGCCACAGAGCTTTTATTTATTTATTTCAATACTGTTAGGAACTTCTTCAATGTGACCTGATAGCATAGCATTTTACCTCCCACTTTCTATTAAAATTCCTTGGAGCTATCTATCCGAGACATTATTTGCTTTTCAAATAGGACTATCAGCCTTCAGAAGCATTCAGAGAATTCATTTATGTTCAAATTATGCACACACAGGTGGAGGCTACCAACAATAGCTCTATTCTTAATGTTATTGTTTGCCCTCATAAAATATTTCTAAGACATCGGTGTTTCCTAAATATCATTTTTTTTCTAAACTATACTCCTGAATACAAAAATCAAAGTCATAGAAAGGGCTAAACTGGAAAGAATATAATTGGATTTCAGACTACCCAAGCATCAAGCTTTCTGGTGACTTTAATGTAAGTTTGCCTAACCTCTCTGAATACGAGATTTGTCATCGCTAGTATGAAACTAGTTACAGACATATCATAGGACTAAGTGGATGCTTAAGTAAACTCTACCTAATACCTTGCTTGAAAAAAAAAAAAAAAAGGCCTATGGGATTCCTTCTGACTTTTGTGAGAGGCTCAGCTCTGAGCACTGCTCAGACTCTGTGGCCTTTAGTCACGTGTGTGTGGCACATGAGATGAATGAACTTTTTCTGTTCTTACCTTATTCTCTTACATGTTATATCCTGACCATAGTTTCTCCTCTCCTCCTGTCTCCCGACACCCACCCCCATCCACTCCTTAGTTTCCCTTCAGGAAATGTAGGCCCCCCACAGATATCAACCAAACACTGCATATCAAGTTTCAATAAGAATAAATACAAACCCTCATCAAGGCTGGATGAGGCAACCAGGTAGGAGAAAAAGGGTCTTAGAAGCAGGCAACAGAGGCAGAGAGCCTCTGTTTCCACCGTTAGGAGTCCCACAAGAAGACCAATCTACACAACTGTAGCCTATATGCAGGCTCCCTGGTTGTTGATTCACTAGATGAGTGAACTCTTAAATTGCCAAGGCCTGCATTCTGAGGGCCTTAGTGCCGCTCACATGATATAAGGTAGCAAAGCAAACACTTCAGACTACAGTCAGCTGCCAAAGCATTTCTGAAACCAAGGCATGAACTCTGTTGTCATAGTGACCGAGCCATTGTTTGTGCTTTGTTTGATTTCAGTCACACAAAGCACCATCTACTTTACAAAATCAGTCTCTCTCCCTTCCCTTTCCTGTTCTCCCCCTTTTCTCCCTCCCCCTTTCTCTCCCTAGCTCTCAGCTCTCTCGCTCTCTCTTCACCCCTCATCCCCCGGAGAAAGTGTACTAAATATTGTATTTGTACCACTTAGGGCACATTTTTGTTGTAAAGATTATGTCCCATCTCCTGCCAGAGAACGGGAAAGTTGAACCAGAGCAGATTAACATGAACGTATCTACTACTGTGCTTTCTTTACAGCTTATGTTGTTTTGAGCCAGATAGTGAGTCTGGGAGGTCACCCAAAGGATACCAGACATGGAGACTACCTCAAATTTAAGAAAATGGGTGTGTGACACTATGGGGATTCTGTAAACTTCACCCCACAGTTACTTGGCAACAGCCAGGTATGCTCCGCCCCAGTTACCTGGCACTGTAAAAGGGGCTGCCGGCTGTCTCCTCTCTCTCTTACTGTCTTGCTCTCTGGGACTCTCACCCTTGCTCTGCCCCCATCACTCCTCTCTACATCACCCTCCTCTTTCTCTGATGGCCGGCCTCTACTTCTCTACTCCTCTTCTCTCTCTCCTCTCTCTTTGCCCCTCCCCATGCCCTAAAAAAAAAAAAAAATCTATTATATTCTATACTATACTGTCCATCGTGTGGCTGGTCCCTCAGAAGGGATTCTCAACATGGGTTCCCCAGAGGCATCTCCCTTTCCCCCATACCTCGACACACCTCCATGGGACATACCCCTCCCCCACTCTCTTCATCTTTTTTCTATCAGACACCCCCCCTATGTTTCTGTCAACCACTTGTTATAAACTCCTGCTCTATAGGCTACCCATTATTTTTATAGAAAATCCATTTCTTAACACACAAGCAAAAGGGAAAAATGCCCTAGAGGACAAACCAAATGGGGAAAGACGTTCAGATAAACTTCGGAAAGAAACGCTTCTCGCTATGGGAAGGTATAAGTGTGGACACACGTGTAAAGGTGTCCTCTTTCTCCCACTGAAAAGAGAAGGCAGGGACACCCATCCTCTCCTTGCTTCCAGAATTTGGTCAGTGATGGGAAAGAATACCCAGTAGGTGTTTATTGAATAATTTACCCAGCATCCTCAGAATTCCGTTACAGATGCCCAGAAACTAAACCATGCTGTAGCCTTGCTGCCTGTATGGGTGAGCATATGAGAGATTTACAATAGCAGATTTTAAGGTCATTTTAACAGCAAAGCTATTCCCACTGTGGTTATAACTGCTTTGGCTACGGAAACTACACATTTTATTGGCTTCAACCGTAAGAAGGAGGACTTTTGTCGTAGAGACGTAAAACAGCTTGGACAAGGTCACCCGTGAGCAAGTCATTTGTATCTGACTTCACAACCATTTCTCCTCTACCATCCAGAGTCCCTTGAACCCTAGATCCCTGACAGTTATTACGGGTTACATAACAAGACAAACCCATGCGCTTGCTTACGTAGTTCCCCTCATAGGTACACACTACTGTAGAAAGATGAAAAGAGACCACTGGAGGGGTTTGGGGCTGGGTCGGGGGAGACAGAGACAGTGCTACAGAGATCAGAAGAAACAAAAGGGCAAACACAGTAACTGGACTTCCAACTGCTCTCAGCTAGTAAAGAAACAAGATAATGTTTGTAACCAAAGAAATTTGAAAAAAGTCAAGAGTTTAAGTGTGTAGTTCGGTAAAGGCATGGAAGATAGCTGTAACTACCAGATCATCCCAAGGAGAAGAAAAACAATCCATCCAGATTCATTTCGGCACCTGTTTGGATGGGGCTCAATCAATACCCATGTATTTTGTGCGAGAATTTCTTTGGTCTAAAGTGTTCATGAATGTTTCTCTGTCAATACATAGTCAGGTGTGACCAGAATGTTTTCCAGCTACCCTAAAGAATATAGTGGCTCACATGTTGAAAAGCATGTGTGAAAAAAATTGGAAATTTTTGACTAAAGAGTATCAACATTTTTCTTGTTTTGTTTTGCTGTAACTATAGAGCAACAGAAAAAACCTGTGCCTTTGGTTAGGTGAATAACATCTTTAATCTCAAGAAGAAAGTTTATGCATTTCCCAAATTTCCTTAGCTGTGGAATTCCTTTTTTCATGAAAACATCTGTAATGTTATTGTTGTGTGTAAACTACCTTTTGTGAAACACTTTTCTACGGTTTAAGTAAAAGCATGCAATAAACATCTGTAATCAGCTGAAATGGTTGGTGTGGGTTGATATTGTAGCCCAGGAACACAAACTCTATCCAAACCCTTGTTATGTCAGCGTGGTGATCACTGCTGGTACCACCAGTGGACACAATTTTAATGCGCTCAGATTCACCGGGAAAACTGAAGATGCATTGTAAGGAAAGATGATAATTTTCTGTTGCTTATTCCTCTGACTTTGTAAGTATTTACCTTACAGTATTATATACAGTGCCTTCCACACTTGCACAGGGATCTCCACTCCAGTCTGAACACACCATCAAAATCAAAATACTTTTGATCTTAGCAGGAGGGTAACTTTAATTTTTAAAGGACCTCTGCCTCATACTGGCCCCTTGGCTCTTGTGTGACCATAGGAGAACAAGCTAAAGTAAGGCTTGAGTTTTAAGATAAAGAACTAACCTGTCTTGGCAAGCTCATTTAAAAATGCAAATGTTCTCCTAGGAGCATAAACAGTTGAGCTACATTTCCAAAAGCCCCCACAGAGCTGAAGCTCAGGCAATGTGCCAGCCTCTTTACTTTGATCTTTGGCTAATTTGATAGGATTAAAGGGGAAAAGAATAAGGAAGGAAGCTGAGGGTATGGACCAGCTAGAAGTTGAAAGACTGGGCTGCAGCTTCCATAGAAGAAACAAATACCTAAAATTGGTCAAGTTCCAGAATCGCAGCATCAGAAATGTGGATGGGTGGGTAGGTAGAACAGGTTACCTAAAACATCAAGGGGATCAGCTTGGAAACTGACCAGGATCCCTCTAGCTTCTCTAGGAACACTTTTACAAACAGGTTCAGCACCAAAGAAAGCCAAGTCTAGTTTTACCCATCTCATTTGTGAGTGTCAAGTGCTTAGGTGGTCTTCTAAACACAGAAGAAAAGACTGTACTCCAAAAAGTGAGTCACAGTGAAACACACCTGTAGTCTCATCAGGAGCAGGGGGAGGACCGCAGTCCAAGGTGACCCTCGGCTACATAGTGTGTCTGAAGTCCACTGAGATACATGGGAATTTGTCTTGAAAGAAAAAGAAATAAAATGTTCCTATATATTTCTAAAAAAAAAATCATTTGATTTTTAGCCTGTAAAAGGGGCATTTAACCTTCTTCTGAAATGCTATAGACTTTCTGGAGTTAATTTCCTCAGCATTTTGAGTTGACTTGAGTGTGTTTTTTCTCATTGAGTATGTCAGCACTTTAGCTGTGATGAGCTGGGTTTTGATGACCCATTTACACTTAGGAACCTCTGATGAAGAGGGTGCTGTGTCCACACATCCATCTCATGCTGTGTATAGACAGTCCCCTACTACCTGAGACCCTACAAATGCACTGCTGAGTCAATCTGAGCATCTTCAGCTGTGCTGGGGACATGCATTGATTGCTATACAAATTTAGATACATGCAGTTCTAAAGGTATGAATACATTCTTAAAAGTATACAGAGTAATTAGAATCTTGCTATGAACGTAGCTTTCTCATCTCCCTACAAACTTGTGTATATGTGATGCCAGTGTGGATGTATGTGTGTATATGTGTATGTATGGATATGTATGTATATGTAAATGCCAATATCAAAAAGGCTGAGCAGGAGTGGCATTCCTTAAAGGAAATCTGAGAGGCATTTTATGAAAGTAACAGAAAGCTTTATGTTGGAAGTACAAAACCTGATCAACTTTGTATTTCGGGTTAATACCGTGTAAAGAAGACATAATTTATAACACAACTTTATACTTGTAAATTACCTTGGAAATTATATTTTGTGTATCAGGATAAATGTGGAGTTGTGGCTCAGGGGAAGAATGGAGCAGAGCCTAGCTCCAAGGTCGGTGTCTTCCCTTGTCACACTTTTCCAGAAAGGAGGAAGCAGAGTCTGGAATAGGTGGGGTCTGCAGGATCCTTGTCTGACTGGGAGAGAGCTTGAAGAGGGAAGAAGGCCTTCTCCGAGGATCTCATCCTTATGGCTCGATCTTGGAGATGACCGTAGCTTATTCGCATACCTTTATTCAGGGTAGGCTTGTACTCATAGGTTTTATTAGTGTGAGCAAAGGCTACATATATTTGAATTGAGGAGAGCGGGAAGAGGTTCTTCTTCAGTGAAGTTTCACTGGCCGAGGCTTAGGGTCATGAGGATACCTCATTTGCATGGAGAGGCCTTCCAGGAAGTTGAATTTGTAATTTCCCCAGGGATTACAGGACATTCCTCAAGTATAGTGTGGGTTGGGCTCCCTGAGCAGGCAGAGAAGAAGAAGCCCTGCTGAGAAAGGGAGTCTTCCATCTTGTGTGGTAGCACAGGAAAACTGTTGAGACATGGTAGACTACAACCTTAGTATCCAGGTACAACATGGAGTAAGCATGTGTCCCTCTGAATAGAACCCACACCCACATGAATTCATATAGCCCCTGTCAGAGCACTTAAAGATCATAGTAGTTGCATTAATGGGGGGGCAGATTTTATTTACAGCACTTGGGAGGCAGTAGCAGGAGAATCTCTGTTGAGTTCAAGGCCAGCCTGGTCTATGCAAAAAGTTCTAGGACAGCCAGAACTACATAATGAGAACGTCTCTCAAAAACAAACAAACCAACAAACAAAAGTAATAGTAGCAAATATTTTAAAAGAGTAAACAAAAACATACTGAGACTTAGTCTACAATGAAGCCTAAGTGTGTATCTGTAACCAGATAAAAACGTTGAGAGCACCAAAGATGGTTTGTGGTAAAGGTTTGTTTTCATTTGTAGTTTTCTTCTATTCTTTCAACATTTTGTTTATTTGGTTGGTTTTTGTCTTGTTTTTGTTTTGTTTTTGCTTTTTGTGTTTTTCTGAGTCCATCCCTATTCTGCAGTCTTGAAGCCTTTGATCCGGGGAAGGTGATAATGGTGTAAGCTCCAAACTCTCACACTACTCTAAGAATGGGGCCCTCACAAGAGCAGGGAAACACAATTCAACCAAGTCTGTTTTGGTGCCTGTTCTGATGGGGGTCAATAAACATTGTGCATTTCATGACCAGTGAACGAGAAAAAGTGAGAGGATGCCCCACCACTCCCTTTTCCTTTTAACCTTGGTTAACTTGATAATAAGAAATGTTCAGTACAAGCCTGTCTTTCTAAGTCCAGGACCAGAAGAAGGACCCTGAAAGCCAGAAAGTTCTTGAGGAAACTAATAGGATCAACAGGGAAACGTGATTCTACAAAATGAACATATAAACCCTGGCTCACTCCCAGTCAGGACTGGGTCTGATGATCAAGAGGATGGAGCAGAGCCTTTGACAACACAACCATCATTTGGAGTCAGTGTTAACACCCCAGTAACACCGAGCAACAGATATCGAAAGACATTGGATATCGAAACCATGGGTAGAAGATGTGCAGAGAATCTAACCAGGTTCATCAAAGAGCAAATCAACTTTCACCACAGGATTTAAGATTACACAAGTTAAAAGGAAAAGTCCAAAGGAATTTGTACAATTCAAATGGCAATCAAAAGAAGCTGGGAGAGAATCATCCTCATCCCAGCAGGACTGAGATCAAAAAACACCATCCAGAGATTTGTGGGGGTGGGGTGGGGGGGTGGGGTGGGTAATCAAAAAGGAGACTCGAATAATAATGAACAGATTAGTTCCCTAAGAGGACCTGGAAGCTCCGAATGTATATAATTTTGATAGCAGAACCTCAACATACATGAAAACAAACTGGCAGAAATAGGCAGCAACAACAACAAAAACAAAAACCAGGCAAATGTACAACTGCAGCTGCAAAGTCTCAAGTGCTTCTTAGTAATTGATGGAGCAAGATGACACAGAAGGGACAGGTGTGACAGTACACACCTTTAGTCCCAGCACTCAGGAAGCAGAAACTGACGATCTCTGTGAGTTTGAGGACAGTCTGGTCTACAGAGCAAGCTCCAGGACAGCCAGGACTATGTAGAAAGACTTTATGGGTATATATAGTCACTGGAAAGTGGTCTAGCAGTTTGAGTAAATAAGCCCAGACCCATATACATGAAATAATCCTAATGAAACTCAGTTGGCTACTTAAAATAAATTCATGAAACTAAGCGTCAGACATGTTGAGATGAAGGACTCCTAAAGAAAGAAGCATCAGAGAGGAATGCTCTGTGTGTGTGTGTGTGTGTGAGAGAGAGAGAGAGAGAGAGAAAGGAGAAAGATCAACATAGATCAACATGTTATATGTGTTTTATATATGTTCTGGCTGGTTTTGTGAGTCAACTTGACAGAAGCTGGAGTTATCACAGAGAAAGGAGCCTCCCTTGAGGAAATGCCTCCATGAGATCCAGCTGTAAGGCATTTTCTCCATTAGTGATCAAGGAGGGAGGGCTCATTGTAGATGGTGCCATCTCTGGGCTGGTAGACCTGGGTTCTATAAGAAAGCAGGCTGAGCAAGCCAGGGGAAGCAAGTCAGTAAGTAACATCCCTCCATGGCTTCTGCATCAGCACCTGTTTCCTGACCTGCTTGACTTCCAGTCCTGACTTCCTTTGGTGATGAGCAGCAATGTGGAAGTGTAAGCTGAATAAACTCTTTCCTCCCCAACTTGCTTCTTGATCATGAAGTTCCTGTAGGAATAGAAACCCTGACTAGGGGCTGGAGAGATGGCTTAGCAGTTAAGAGCACTGACTGCTCTTCCAGAGGTCCTAAGTTCAATTCCCAGCAACCACACGGTGGCTCACAACCATTGACAATGTATTCATTAAAAAACAACAACAACAACAACAACAACAAAAAACCAAAACAAAAACAGCAACAAAAAGAAACCCTGACTAAGACAATTATATATGTATATTAGCCAAAGAATAGTTAAAATTTATTAAAAACTCAAAATAAATACAGGTAGAATTACCATGTGACATTTTCAGGAAGACTTTCAGGAGGCTTGTCTTGGCTCCTTTCTGTTTTCCTTCCAGACTGGGCATACTCCTAGGCTATACAAGTCTGCGTGACAGTGTTGGGGGTATAAAGCAGTGTGTGTTGATCTGATTGTTATCACTGTGATTTTCAGTATCTATCCCTACAAAATCACCTAGCCTGTCTTTAGTGATACAACACCACCACTAAAAAATAACAGAATTAGGAGCCTGTCTACTCAATAGGTGCTCTTTTAGAATCTCAAATAGTCTTCCTGGAAAGTCATAGGCTCTACTTAATCAAGGTACTTCCTGAGAGTGTAGTCTCTAAATGTTGTATTACAGTTGTTACCCTGATTTCCCTCTGTAAAGACCTTTTAGAATGAGCACAAGTTGAAGCTATCAATGTTTCTTATTCCTTCAAGAGAATTGCTTTCTCTATTTTATAACGTGTGGAAGGAGATTGAGCTTCCCAAGCCAAGTCACCCAGTTCTGAGTTCTTAGCATAAATATAGGTATAAAGATGACGGAACAGACATGGAATTTAAACTATCTCATCCCCAGCAAGCGAGATTGGCCAGTGTGTAAAAGTGCTTGCCACTCTTCGAAAATGGCAACCTAGGTTTGGTCCTCAGAACCTATGGAAAAGCAGAGAGAAACAGCACCACAAAATTGTCCCCCACTGCCACATTTACACGGTGGCACGCATCCACCCCCTCCCCCAACTAATGCATAAAATTAAAAATGTAATAACAGTACAAAAACTTCCTCAGAAAATTCAAATTCGTTGGTACAGCAAAGCAAACACAAAAGTTGTTTTAATGTGCTAGAGTGCAAAGCAAGATTAATGGGCTGATCTTACAGGAGGCTCAGGTCAGGAGGAAGGAGGAACATGGGTTGTCTGACTCCGGGCATAAGGATAACAGTAGCAAAAAGCAAAGAGCAAAATGCCTAAGGAGCCCACTTACCACAGGTAAGGTGGAAAAAAAGATTCCTTTGATAACCCTCGGGCTTCAAGATATAGGCTTTATGGGGAAACATGACAGTGTGTCCAAGTGAGAAAGGCGGATGAAACATGGAATTCTCTGGATAAACTTTCTCAGAGTTGGTGAGATAGTTTGCCTGCCGGAGGGACCTGGGCTACGGAAACAACAGGGAGACCGTGCTGTGAGAACTGAGCCCAATCATTTCCCACATCTCTGAATCATCCCAGTGGGTCGAGGAGCCCCAGTCCCCGGCACAGAGACAGCCTTTGTGCGAAGGAAAGGACAGCCTGGGCCAGACTTGACTGTTCTGCTGTGACTTGCATTGCAGAAGATGAGTCAGGTGTTACCTCGGTCTAAAAAAAAAAAAAAAATCTTGGAAACAAATACTTATTATGTACAACCAAGAGCATTTTAAAGTGGCACATCTCCAGGTATGTAGCAGATGCTGGGAAAGAGGTTGCTTCCTGGGGAAAGGAAGTTTTTCAGATTTCACAAATGGGGCTCAAGTGCTGGACTTCCTTATTGGAAAAGAAAATGAAGAGAACTATGACCGTCGCCTTATTCCAAATAGGAAAATATGCGCTCACGTATAATTCGACAGTTAAAAGTACTTTAGGGGGAAACAAGAGGACTCACGCTGATTGGTAAACAAACACAGAAAGCAGCAACCTTTTAAAAGTTAAGCAAAACTCTAGTCTGAACGAGCTGCAGGGATAGAAATGGAGAAGAGCCCGAGGAAAAAAAGGTCCAGGGACAGGCCCAAAAGGGGATCCAGCTCAAGGGGAGGCTCCAAGGTCCGACATCATTACTGAGGCTATGGAGCGCTCACCGAAAGGGATCTATCCTGTTTGCCCTCTGAAAGACCCAACAAGCAGCTCAGTCAGATGCGGACATTTGCTCCCAACCAATGGACAGAGGCTGCTGAGCCCTGTGGTTGACGTGGGGAAAAGCCGGAAGAAGCGGAGGAGGTTGGTGACCCCGTAAGGGGACCAGCAGTCACAGTTAACCTGGAACCCCGAGATCTCTTAGACACTGGATCACCAACCAGGCAACATACACCAGCTGATATGAGGCTCACAACACATAAGCAGCAGAGGACGGCCGGGTCTGGGTTCATTCAGAGAAGATGCACCTAATCCTTAAGACACTGGAGGCCCCAGGGAGTTTAGAGGTTTGGTGTGTGGGAGGTCAGGGGGTGGACCTGGAGGAGAATAAAATCTGGAGTGTAAAAAAAAAAAGATTAAATAAAAAGAAAGGAATTTTAAAAAGGGAAGCAAAACACAGGAGAGAGAGAGGGAGAGAGAGAGAGAGAGAGAGAGAGAGAGAGAGAGAGAGAGAGAGAGAGAGAGAGAGAGAGAGAGAGAGCTTAATACTGCTTAATACTTGAATTCACTTCACGTGGATGAATTTCTAGGATTTAAAAAAGCAGAAGAGAGATTTTCTGTGGGAAGGTAGAGATTAAGTTGCAAACAGTGTGAGGAGTACTTCTTGGATGGTGGTAATGATTTATCTTTGACAGGGGTTTGGCTTACCCAGGACATACATTTTTTTAAGAATGCAGTAAACGTACACTGAAGAATTTCACATGTTGTGTGTATAATTTTACCAGAAATCAGAAAAATTTTAGTTCCACTTAACATTACCCATGCCAATGTATCTGGTAGGCTGACTGATACCTGCAGTTACTTTGAAGCACATTAAACAGTGAGCTAAATTCATGGATACATGAAGGATTGGCTAAATTAATTAGCACAAACTGCTTTTGCTATAATGTTGGTCAACTTAGGTGGGAGACATAGAAAATACTTGTTTTTACTTCCAATTTTGCTCTACATTGAAAATCTACATAATCAAAATGGGAAATGTTTCATTTCTGGTGTTTTTTCAGCATACCCTTTAAGTATAAAATATTTGTTTAGCCTAACCTTGTTTAAAGAACACTGGAGTGACAACCACCCACTTCCCCTCCCTCCCATTAGAGCCAAATGAAGTCACAGGGTGGGTCCATGCTGACGTAACTGGTTAATAAGGGGTCTCCTGACACTCCCCATTCCAACACACTGCCTCAGGGGTGACGATAAGTAACCGCAGGACAAGTTCCTACCCGGGAAGGAGAGTTGTGGGCAGGCCAAGAATCAGGTCATTATGGACGCTGAAGGTTCTAACCATGGGAACAAGCTTCCATTAAATGTCCAAACTAATGGAGACTGTCTCACAGTAGGACAGCCTCACAGTCAGCTGAATTCTCCTTAGCTGCTACTGCTATTTGTACTTTGGTTTGCGTCTTTTCCCAGTCATATTTGCACAGATGACTTCTTAGGAAAAAAGAAGTATAATTAGTGTATTTCCCCTTCTCTCTTATTTTCTCATGTCCTGTATCTCAGGAATATCATCATCCACCCAGTTAGACAGTCCTGAAAACTGAGGGTAATTTCTCAGTTTTCCTGAAGCGCTCCCCCATCATTAAGGTTTATTAATTCTGGGTGTTCTCTCACACAATCCTCTTTTCTTTCTAACAAAACCTCTGTGCTGAAGGTCATCATCATCTTTGCCTCAGATGGTAGCCCGAGTCCCTTTGCCAGCCTTTGCTACATATTTTTTTTCCTCATTCCTGCCTTTTCCTAGTATGCACGTAAGATTATTTTTCTCCAAATGTATCTGTACTGTGTAGTTTACTTGAAATCTTAACATTATTTTCTCCTTGTCTTTCTTCTAATCTCCTCTGTATAAATTCTAAGACTGCCTGACAGTCCTAGTTTCTGTCTCTAGATATTCTTATTCCACCATCTCTGCAAAAAGCACACACTTTACACATCCCATTCTTTCTGGAATGCTCTTCCTGCAACTTGTCTACCTAATTCTTTCTGGTTTGGGAGTAGTTCAATATAAACTAACTCGTGTCCAGAAGAAGACTTTCCTTTTTAACTTGCCCTCTGTGTTTTTGTGTCTTCCCTGGATGACCAGAGGTGGGTTTTCCTCGTTGGATTCCCCAGTTTATTTCTCCAGGATCTATGTTGCTTCAAGAATCTTTTGTGTATGTATAATTGTCCTCTAAGAGGCTCCACTCAGCAGCTGATTGGAAAAAAAAATGCAGAGACCCATATTCAGCAGAGCTTCGGACTCTTACGGAAGAGTTGGGGGAAAGGTTGAAGGTCCAAAGGGGATAGGAATTCCACAGGAAGACCAACAGAGGCAACTAACCTGGACCTTTGGAGGATCTTAGAGATTGAGACATTAACCCAAAAGCATACATGAGCTAGACTACTCCCCCTACATATGTAGCAGATGTGAAGCTCAGTCTCCATGTAGGTCCCCCTAAAAATGGGGGAGCAGGGGTTGTCTGTAAAGCTGTTGCTGGTCTGTAGGAATCATCCCCCACTAAGCTACCTCGTCTGGCCTCAGTGGGAGAGGATGCGCTTGACTCTGCAGAGACTTGATATTGGGGGGGATGTGCATCCCTGAGGTTTTCCACCCTCTCAGAGGAGAAGGGGGCATAGAGAGCAACTCTGTGAGTGGGGGAACAGTAGCAGTTATTGGGATGTAAAGTTAATAAATAAAGACATTAATGGAGGGGGGATGTTTGTATAAACTAAAACTTTCCTAGGGAATCGGTTCTACTTCATTTCTATACAGCCTTTCTTTAAAGAGGATGTGGTTGCTACTATTTAAAACATGTAATGTAATTTCTAAATCTCTGCTAGGTTTTTATATTCCATTTTTAATACAAGGGTTTATTGAAGATTATAAGAACACAATACTCTTGTGTGATATTTTTTAATGTTTTATTTAATAAGTAACTTTATGTCTGGGCTGGGGAGATGGCTCAGAGGTTAAGAGGACTGATTGCTCTTTCAGAGGTTCTGAGTTCAATACTCAACAACTACATGGTGGCTCACAACCATCTATAATGGGATCCAGTGCCCACTTCTGGTGTCTCTAAAGATAGCAACAGTGTACTCATATGCAGAAAATAAGTAAATTGTTTTCTTTAAAGAAAGAAACCTTATATCCATAAAAGAAATCCAAAAACACCAAAACACTTCTCCACAACTGTTAGCACTTTGTCTAAACCCCACAGTTGCCTGGTAACAGCCAGGTATGCCCAACTCACTATAAAAGATGCTTCTTGCCCCCTTCTCTCTCTCTTGCCTTCTTGCTCCCTGTTGTCTTCTTGCCCCTTCCCCATCTCCCCCCACTCCCCTCTCCCCATACTATCCTCTCAACTCCCCTCCCAATGTAGTGAACAAACTCTGTTCTGTACCATACCCTCCAGTCACTGGTCCCTCATCTGGAAGGAATGCCTCAGCATGGGCCAGCAAGGGGGGGGAGGGGTACCCCTTCCCCAATACTGACTACACATCCACCAAACGTATTCCTTCTCTCTTTTGCTTTTTATAAAACACAACAGCAATCATCACAGACAAGTGAAAAACAAATGAATTGACTCATAATACATTTTGGACTAAATTCTATAGGTTTTTGTTCATTTTTGTTCTGTTCTTTGTATTTAGAACAGAGAAGAATCTCTGAAAGAAGATCCACCTAGACAAAACTCCAGAGGAAGAGCGCTCCAGGCACCACACCCTGCCAAGAAGTTATCTGCAGTTCATAACCCCTGCAGATAACTCCCTGGGGGAGAATTCTTCTTTTTTAAGTACACAGCCTCTGGTAGCTTTTCCTGTCTCTGGTGATGCCTCCACAGCCAAGTACACACGGGTAGAACTGATTGGGATATTATGGGAAATCAATAAAAGCAAACGTGAAATTAGAAAGGTCATGTTGAGGAGGATGGTGAGGAGGAATATTATCCTGTTTCACTGCATACATCAATAGAATTCTCAAGAATAAACAGATATATAGCTCAGTGGGCTCAGCCAGAGAGCCCTAGATGTTTCTCAGTGGTCGCAGGTTCAATTCCCTGCAGCCACAGAGGCTTACAACTGTCTCTAATTCAATACAAGGGATCTAAGCCCCTCCCCCATGTGTCACATAAAGTAAAATACTTTATAAAGAATTGAAAATTAATAAATTTGAAAAAAATTTTAAATGGCTTGGCTTAATAGTTGTTTTTTTTTTTTTTTTTATGGAAAGGAAGTTGGGAGTTAGATCTTTAAAATCCTCACGAGTCATACAGATGCCAGGCAAGTAGTATTGCCCTGTCCTGGGCATGAACATGTCTGCCAGCCTCCTGCTTCTTTTCCACCCCACCATTTCAAAATGGAGCTAGATACTTCCTTTAGATCCAGCTTGCCAGTGGCTGACCAAGGAGTGGTTTAGTGCACTGACGCTCTACCTAACTCACTCCTTCAGTCTATAATCCATTGCATCAGGATTGCATTCTTTATTGGTAGTTAAAGATACACGTAACAAGCTACATAGTAGCATGAAAAAGACCATATAACAGGAACGTTTCTCCAGCAGAGGTAGTGTGACCCCAGATAAGTAATCAGGAAGTTGTGCTGAGAGCTATAAAACATGCACAGAAGTGCACACTGCCACCAAGCCCTTTTCTCATAATACTCTCAGACATTCCGAGGCAGCATAAAGTTGAAGCCCTGGGGCCAGTGGCAACAAACTGAAGACTTGCCTTGTAATAAAGTTAGGTTCCTGGGTGTTCCTATTGGACATTACGGAGCACAATAAATTTATCAACATTATACATAAAGAGTGGACCTTTAATGGTTTTAGAGATTTCTGTTACAACCTCAAACTGAAGTCAGTTTTCACCCGGAATATAAGAATCTTTAAGTCCAAACGAAGCTGTACTCAGTCTACTAGACTTAAGTCTAGTTTCATAAAATATGGGTGTCTTAGTCAGGGTTTCTATTCCTGCACAAAACATCACGACAAAGAAGCAAGTTGGGGAGGAAAGGGTTTATTCAGCTTACACTTCCACATTGCTGTTTGTCGCGCGCCCCACGTCCCGCCGGCAGGAAAAGGCGTGCAACAACAGGATTCTTCTGAGAACAACCTTTATTGTACAATACTCTGAGCAGGGGATCTCCACGTGGGAGAGAAATGCACTGCTTTTATATGCCCAGGAGACTCGTGTCACTCCCTGATTGGTGCACTCTCCAGTAGCTCATTAGTATGCCCCAAGAACGGGCTATGACATATGTGGCGCATGCGCTCTAAGTCTCTTGGCTGGGCAACAGCTCTGTTTGCTGAGTCCTTGGCAGGAAGCCCACGCCATGTTTGGGTGCGGCACAAACGGCTCTCTACAGCTGTTCATCACCAAGGAAGTCAGGACTGGAACTCAAGCAGGTCAGGAAGCAGGAGCTGACTTTACTTACTGGCTTGTTTCCCCAGCTTGCTCAGCCTGCTTTCTTATAGAACCCAGGTCTACCAGCCAAGAGATGGCACCACTCAGAATGGGCTGGGTCTTCCCCCTTGATCACTAATTGAGAAAATGCCTTCCATCTGGAGCTCATGGAGGCATTTCCCCAACTGTGGCTCCTTTCTCTGCGATAACTCCAGCTTGTGTCAAGTTGACACAAAAACCAGTCAGTACAATGGGTTTGTAAATCAGCAGATAAAATATATAAAATTCTTTCCAATTTAATTGATTTTCAGGGCTGAAAGGTTTTCTAAGGACAGACGCTTAAGAGAGAACACAGAGAAAAAGGAATGTGTCTGAGCTAAAGAGAAGACTGCAGTTAAGAGAAGCAGCTATTCTCTTAGGTAGCCAGGTTCACTTCCTAGCACTCACATGGTGGCTCACAATCATCAGTAACTTCAGTTCTAGGGATCAGATGTCCTCTTCTGGTTTTTGTTGGCACCAGACTTGCACGTAGAACACAGACCAACACATAGACAACACATTGATATTCAAATAATTAGATTTTTAAACAAAGGAAAGTGAAAGGGAGAAAGGGGTGTGAGGTAGATGTGCAAAGTTCTCGTAGGAGCCTCCCATTTTTCAGTTTCAACTTTCTAGGCAAACATGGTACCTGACAGAGCTTTGGAAATGTTGACATACAATTTCCAGCAGACACATCAGGTGGCTTCAGGGGATTCAACAGGCCGGCCAGGTGGGTACTACACTCACAACCCTCCCAATACACCGATAACTAAAGCTTAAATTAAAAAAAAAAAATAGTGTAGACTGTATTTTAGGAACGAAAGAAAAGCAGTTCAAAGATCTCACACTCTATCAGGATACATATAAAAGGGAACAGTAAATCCTTTTTTTCCCCTAGAAAGCAATCTGAATGTAATTTTTTTCACAATATTCTGATTGTTTGGGCATAATTTCTTAGTGTGCATTCCTATATTGATGGGTATTTACCATACAAGTTATCAATTGTCAAAACACTGTAGTTAAACAGCAATAAAGGAAACAGCACAGGCAGTGTCATTAAAGAAATTTGGGGCTTGATTACATGCACAAGGGCGGCAGTGTGTCCAACACATCAGGCCAGCTGAATTGTAAATATTCTTGTTTTCCCTTCTCATCCAATGCTTTTGTCTCATGCTTACAGGTGCCGTGCATAATGCATTTACAGTTACCTTCTAAGTAGGAGCAGATAGAATTGAGAAGCAATAGCTATTACTCCTTCCCACATGGGCTTCATCTTCTGTGAATAACATTACATCCTGTGGCTTTAGCCCTCCTAGGCCAAAAGCTGCTGCCTCTTGAATCAAAGTCCCATTTTAAAAATCACCTACAGGAAATCCCCTAGAAGTATTATTATTATTTTTTTTTGTAACTTCCTATATCCGGAATACCATTTTACCTAGGAAATGCTAGGGAAGGGAAAAAACTCTCAGTTCCCTTTATCCTGTCCTGGCCCAGACTGAGTTCATGACTTTTTCAGTCTAATAAAAGATCCTCAATAAAGCATAAGCATGTAAAGCGGCGTCGGAGCACGTGTTGGGAGAGCCAGCCCGAGCACTTTCAGTGAACTTGAACCCTTCCTATAGACACAAGAGTCTATCTGTAAACCAGTCTTCTGCCTTCTTCTTCTAGACATTCACAGAGAGAAAGAGAGAGAGAGACAGAGAGACAGGAAGAGTGATAGAGAGGGTGAGGAAGCGAGAGGAAGAGAAAGACAGACACACAGAGAGAGACAGAGACATAGAGGCACAGAGACACAGAGAGAGACATACAGACACACACACAGAAAGACAGAGAGAAGAGAGACAGAGAAGAGACAGAGAAGAGACAGAGAGACACACACACAGAGACAGAGACACAGAGAGGCAAACAAACACATACACACTGACAGAGAGAGACAGACAGAGAGACACTTAGACACACACACACACACACACACACACACACACACACACACACAGCGATCAGGTTAGCCAAAAGGCAAGGTGTTTTATTGTAATAAAAATACAGGGATACCAGCAAATTCAGTAGTTGTAAGAATTGCTGATGGCTTACCTACCTTTGTTCCTACATTGCTTTGCCGCCTGAAGACATAGTAGCAAATTCCCCAAAACTTTATGGCTTACGAAAGGACAAAACACTTCAGATGTACATGGGGCTATGCTCCCTTTGCAGGTTCTGCCATCTTGGATTTCTCTCAGCTGTAGACATTTCATGGCCTTAGCCCTTCCCTGCCTCTGTCTTCACATGGCCTTCTCCTCTACAGACATGTCTAACTCTCCTCTAGTTCTCTGTGATGGAAAGAAATCACTTGTTAAAAATGCAGGCACGGTGTAATCTCAGTAGCTAGAAAACTGAAGCCAAAGGATCACCCTAAGTCCAGCATGGACTACAGAACGAGGCCTCTGCTCAGAAAGCAGCAATCTAGAAAGCATCCTTCCAGCAGATTACTTAAAGTAAAATGATGGGAAAGCAAGAGGGAACTGTTTAGGAGAGGAGGAGGTGAGAAAGGAAAAGCAGGGTCCAGAGAGTGAAATGAGAGATAATGACACTATGTAGATGTTTGGAGATGTCACAATGAAGCCTGTTGCTTGTACAGTTAACACATGCCAGTAAAATAAGAAATAAAGTAACAATCACGCTCCTAGAACTCTAACACCCATCTTTCCTTGATCTTCAAGATCTTCAACCACTGCCTCCACTCCACATGGACCCCAACTGCGCCTGTGCCTCAGCTGGCTCCTGCAATTACAGAGAATGCAGATGTATCTCTTGCAAAAAAGGCTGCTGCTCCTGCTGCCTGCAGGCTGTGGGACATGTTCCCAGGGCTGAATCTGCAAAGAGGCTTCTGACAAGTACGGCTGCTGCTACTGAAGTTAGGTGGTCCCCACAGCTGTGTAAATAGAGTATGTGGGGACCTAGCTTTTGTTGTACAAGCCTGACCCGTTCTCCACACCTTTTCTATAAAGCATGCAACTGACAATGAAAACATTGCCTTGATACAAAAAAAAGAAGGAGGAGGAGGAGGAATAAGAAGAAAGAGGAGGAGGAGGAGGAGGAGGAAGAGGAGGAGGAGGAGGGGAGGAGGAGGAGGAGGAGGAGGAGAGGAGGAGGAGAGGAGGAGGAGGAGGAGGAGAGGAGGAGGAGAGGAGGAGGAGGAGGAGGAAGAGGAGGAAGAGGAGAGGAGGAAGAGGAGGAGGAGAAGAAGAAGAAGAAGAAGAAGAAGAAGAAGAAGAAGAAGAAGAAGAAGAAGAAGAAGAAGAAGAAGAAGAAGAAGAAGGGAAGGAAAGAAAGAATGAAAGAAAAGAAAGAAATTAATTGTCAATCCACACTCCTACAGACTGGGTTACTTGGCAGACTGGGTAGAAGTGGGTAAGCCGAGTCTTTAAGGCTAACCTAGGTTACATAGTGAAAGTCTGTCTCAAATTAAACATTTAAAAGGGACCAGGGCTCTGGCTCAGAAGCTGAGCATTAGCCCCTAAGCTCAGTTCCTAGTATTGCAAACAAAACAAGACAGAATATCCTTGGCACAGCATGTCTGGCAAATTCTAAATTATGAGGGAAAAAAATCTTTTTACGAAATAGCAAGCATTCTAGGTTCCCTTAGATTAATTTTTTTGGTAGAATATGTTTTTGGATAATTTATTCACCTACCACATTCTCCTTATGTGTAACTCTGAAATACAGCCTAATTTCCATAGAAGTCTTAACTTTGCTGGGTTGGGTGCTTCCAGAAGAAAAGCAGATAAAAGGTGGGAACGCAGGTGATGCCATCCTGTAAGCTGCACCATTTTCCAATCTTGTCTTTGAAGGTCAGGGTCACAGTGCGGGTGTATGGTACGGTATGGGAGAAGCCATGTGTTTTGACAAAGGAACTAAAACAGCTCAGAACATAGAACATAGCCCTAGCTAGCAAAATATATTCTCCATCCCTAAATGAAAGCGAGGCTGCTAATAAGTTTTTTTTCTTCTGCTATACTTTATTGGGAAAAACAACAGTCTATGTACAAAATGGGACAATGTCCCGCACCAGCTAGAAAGCTGACAGTGGCTGCAACCATCGTGGTGGACTGAGGAGGGCCGAGGATGAACGCACCAGCCTTATGGCCACTAGGCAACGCTTATTTCATCTGCTACCCAATTCCTTCTTGCTTGTCCTTGATGACCACCCGGAATCGCTCCTCCAGAAGGGAGAGCTCGCTGATGAGGTAGGTCTGTGATGGCATTGGTGAAAGCCTCCTGGGGACTGTAGTCTGGGGTGGTCTGCACTCGAATGATGGTCTTGTGGTCCCAGGGGTGAGGGACGTTGTAGCCAGCAAACAGCACCTGTGGGTCCTTCAACAGCTGGGATTTGATGATGTTCCCCAGAGCGTGGTCTTCTTTGTTGATGGTGAACAAGCAAGCGTTGGGCACCTTAGTGTCCTTGTTAATGGTGGTTTTCTTCTCTCCCTTGAAGAGCAAGAACGGCTCGAAGGCCGAGGGGCGTTCATCCTAGTGTCTCGCTCCAGACACCCGAGGCTGCTAATTAATATTGACTAATATACGTGGCATTGATTCAGTAAACATTCATTTATTATGTGGTGGCTTTGTGAGTTCTATACAAGCAGCATGGGTGTTAGACTAGGAAAACTAAGCCACTTCCGTTCTAGCAGCTTGCAAGGTGATAGAAAAGGCACATACAGAAACAGACACAGGTACATACAGTGCAGTCTGACTCTAACGATGAAAGCCTGTACGTAGGAGACAGTATGGGACACTCCACAGCTTAGAGGTGGTAAGGTAAAGGGGTTCAGGTCTTTGGCGAGTGAGCATCAGAGAACTCTGCAGAAACCTGGGGGAAGTGCCTATATCATTTCTGCTTAAACCTCACAGGTGTAGTTTTCTGCCTCATCTGGGGCTTGATTTATATGCAGGTAGGATAATACCTTAAGAAAATACCTTTTTACTGATTATTATATTTTTTGTAAGAATAACTTAATCTAGTCTTTTCATAAAAGAAAGTTTTTTTTTAAAGTTTTTTAAAAATGAATGTATGAAAACTGTATGTATTTGTGGGCAAGGTAGGATAAATTAGTGCATGTATACAATGTGGGATAGAATAGTTTGAGGATGATCTGTGTTAGCTGGTTTTCGACAACTTGGTAGAAGTTAGCAACACTAGGCATTGGTTTTGACTTTCTTTTACAGAGGCTCATTATTGCTGACTTAAACTTATTATTTTTTTATTGGTTTATGTTTTCCATAGATCCATGGCTGAGTTTTGATAGATTAAGTATGTTCAGAAATTTATCCAGCCTCTTCCAAACTGTTGCTAATCATCTCTAAAGATTCTGGGTAAGCTACTTCAACATATGAAACAGCATATCCATTTATTCTGGAAGGCTGCTTATGTTCCTGTGCACAGAATTCAGGAGCAACCAGCTTACAGATGATTTACCCTAAGTTTTTCTGGAATTGAAAGTGGGTACTTAGCATAGTTCATTTATTTCAGAAGGTTTTCAACAGGCTGAATCATTCAGGGGAGACTGACCCACTACCTTCTCTGATGATTAATGGATAAATGTGGCTGCTGACCTCTTTCTGGGTTTCTGAAAGGTGGGTAAGGACACTCGGCTTAGATGTTGGGGTTCAGTTCTTCTCAAGAAAAACTGTCTAAATGTTTTCTCTGGGTTGCAGAAACATGGAAGAGGATGCTTCCCAGGCTGCAAATGATCAGGGAAGACCACAACACAGTTCTCAGGCTTATCACTTGATTATGAACAATACAGATGATTCTAGAGTTCTAGAAAGATGAGCACAGTGTCAGCTCATTCTCAGGGTTAAGCTAAGGGCAAAGGTAGCCCACCAGCTGTTTCACAAGACCATGGGTAGGTGGGTTTTCAAGACAGTATTGTGTATCACAGAACAGGCTATTTCTTAACATCTCTACAGGAATATGTGGATCAGATGTTGTATTAGTAGGATTCTCTAGAGTCACTACTTATGGGTAGTCTCTAGGTAGTAAGGTATTTGTTGGTGACTTACAGTCTATAGTCCAGCTCCCCAACAGTAGTTGGTAGTGGCTGTGAGTGGAAGTCCAAGGATGTAGCAGATGCTCAGTCCCACAAGGCAAGCAGGCGAAGAGAGAGAGCCTTCCTTCTTCCAATGTCCTTAGGTCGGTCTCTAACAGAAGGTGTGTCCCATATTAAAGGTGTGTACCACCATGCCTGGATCTGCAACCTTTTCTCTCCCAGATGACCTTGAGGTCAGAGATCTCCTGGCTTCAGTGTCCTAAGATCCATAGCCCCTGTGCCTCAAGATCAGGATCACGGGTGAGCCTCCCAATTCTGGTTTGTAGTTCGTTCCAGTTATAGTCAAGTTGACAACCAGGAATGGCCACTACAGATGTTCTCTTAGAAGTTTTGCATCAGATAAAGGATGAAGTAGCTCCTTCCAAAAAAGATGACTAAGAGACTCTCAAAGCAATGGAGCCATGAACCACAGTGGATCAATGCCTTCCCTTCACACTTTTATCAGATGTGTCTGCTTTGAGTCACTTTATGTTGTTAAGAGAGTTTGAGTTGTTCTTCTTCCTCACTGACTTCCTGGAGACAGAAAAACTGACACTGACCAAAATATCTTCCAATAGAGATTGAGTTAAATAAACAATAACAATCACCACAGAAAAACAGAAATTGAAGGTAATTTGAGTGTTACATCGTGTTTCACAATAAACACATTTTTAGGTTTCTTACTTTCTTTGAAGCTTTGCTTCTATTTGAATTTCTAATTTTTCCTAATATCTTCCTATTCTGTACTATACTGTCATGTGACTGGTCCCTTAGGAGGAAGGGATTCCCAATATGCCCCCCCCCCAGAGGCATCCTCCTTGCCCCCAGGCCTCGCTGTACCTCCATGGGCCATATCCCCCTTCTCCTCTTCAACTTTTTCCTAACACTCATTTCTGAAGGGGATCTGGAACGAAGTATCTTCTGAAGTGATACCGGGTTGGAGAAAGGCACCCTTTTCCATCCTATGTGAGTCCTGTGATTACAGGCAGCTTGGTGGTGCTGCAAACCCTCCGAGAGGAGCATGGTGGGTGCTTCCTGGGGCAGTTCTAGCTCAAACAGCAACTGCCTCTTGAAAATGACTCCTACAGAGAGAGGCTCACTGGAGTCGTAGTCACAGCAGAGTTACTGATGAACTTGCTTAGGGCACGGCTTTGCATACATAATTATCCTTGTTCTGAGCTCCTAGAGTTGGGGGACCCTTGCTCTCTGCGTTGTAAACCAGAGTTCCTTATGCACAGTAGGAATGGATTCAAGTGATAAGCGACCGTTCTACACCTTATATTCCCTTTGTTGTGAATGTGTGTTTTCCTTTTTTTAAGAATAGTTGATTGGATCAATCTGAAAAAAAAAAAGTTGTGGCCAACCATATGTATAAACAACTAAGAATTCACCACAAACAAAGCCTGAAACAGTTTCTGAAGAAGCCTTGTGTCATTGTGGAATTTGTCAGTAGTTCTGGGTTTTAAAGAGACTCCATGAAATCTAGCCTGTGACTGCATTGCCAAACACTACGTGTTTACAAAGACTCTTGGTGCATTTACTTTTCTCCTTTTATGGGTAAAAATGTGTTTTAGGCCTGTCCAACAAGATCAGGACCACAGCGCCCATGACCTCAGGAAGACTCTGAAGTTCCATTCTTTCTTTAAAATAGTTACATCAGGCCGTGGTGGTAACATTTGGAACTAGTGAGAGGGTCCGAGTCAGCTTCTATATTTAAATCTGGAAAGTAAATATAATTTAATTTTTTTTAGTTTCTTTGTTTTATTAATCTATTTTATTTATATAACAACAATCTACTTTATTTATTAATCTGGAAGATTAACTATAAAAGAAAGGAAGGTGGTTTAAAATGTTTAATATTGCGTTCAGGTTTCTGTATAGCATTTAACATTTGAGCTTTCTTTTAGCTGCAGGCAGAAAATGGCTGGGACAACAAGGGAAAAAAATTTCGGGTTGTAAAGACAAGCTGTGGTAACTCCTATTCGAGACATCTTCAGTGACATCGTGACTGCTGGCAGATGAATTCGTGACATGTTCTGCAGATTTTTCTCCATATATTAAGGATATTAATATGTGTGCAATGGCAGGAGAGAAGGATCTGGACATATAGATAAGGGCTGTGGACTTGAGGTTGCTGTTTTCACAAGGATTTCAAACTCAAAGGTCCTTTCTCTGGATGCTCTGTAGTGAGAGTCTGTCGGAAGGAGAGCCAGTCAATCTTCTTTGCCCTCCTTGTCTGAAAAGTTTGCAGGGAGAGAATACAGAGGCAGATGCTCACAGCCAACCATTGAACTGAGCGCAGGGTCGCCAGTGGAGGAGTTAGAGCAAGGACTGAAGGAACTGAAGGAATGTGCAACCCCATAAGAACAATTCCAACCAACCAGAGCTCCCAGGGACTAAACCACTATCGAAAGAGTAGAAATGGACGAACCCGTGGCTCCAGCTGCATATGTAGCAGAGGATGACCTTGTTGGGCATCAATGGGAGGAGAAGCCCTTGGTTCTCTGCCAAGGCTTGATGCTCCAGTGTATGGGAATGTCAGGGTGGGGAGGTGGGAGGGGATGGGGGCGCCCTAATAGAAGCAGGGTGGGGGGATGGGATAGGGAGTTTATGGAGGGGAAACCAGGAAAGGGGATAACATTTGAAATCTAAATATAATATAGCCAATAAAAGTAAAAAGAGAAAAAAAAAGAATTACATTTGATTAAAGGCTCTGCTACTTGATGGTTTTTCTTTTGTTTGTTTCTTTCTGTTTCATTTTGTTCCCAAATAGAAACTAACATAATAAAATACGAACCTTAGCATGGCTGAAAGAGGCTGTATATCAAGCTACAGAACCACTCCACACTCCAAACACCCCTCTTCCCTTTCAGGTTTTAGGAATCTTCCCCTCCTGGTTCTCTTTCCGCTTTAAGGGATGGAACCCGATAACATAAGTATTATTTAGATGCAAATATATGATAAGACTTCAAGATTCTTCAGTACCAGGACTGTGTTTACCAGAGGTCAACGGCTTTCAGGCAGGAGAATGGTACTGTAGCTGTGGTATTTTAGGAATTAGCGACTTCTTGAAGTATAAGTAGACACACCTTGCTCCGTTCCCTGTGCTTTAGTGTCTCGGAGGTAGTCTGTAGCCTTCTGGTTAGTCGATCAAACAGCGATGTTAAGGAACATTTTAAACGAGGCTACTCCCTCTGCCCCCCATGTAGTTTCCCATGATGCTTTATTTCATCTATGTTTGCCCCATCTGTATTTCAACTTCTAAGTTTGTCTGGCTGTCGCCACTTAGCCTAAAAGCCTGTGGGTGGCGCCCTAACAACTGGTGAGCAAGGCAAAACCAGCCCTGTAGCTTGGAAAATGAGGTTTGACGGCTTGTTTCGCATGGATGGACGAAGTGTTGGAAGCTCACATCTGTAATCCCAGCACTCGAGAAGCTGAGTCAGGATGACTGCGGTGAGGTTTGAAGCTCGCCTAGGTTCCATAGAGAGTTCTAAGGCAGCCTGGGTTACACGCCTCATCTCAACAAACAAATAACAAATCGATGGAAAAAAAACAAATACAAAAAAAAAAAAAAAAAAAAAAAAAAAAAAAAAAAACCTCAACCAAACAACAACAAAACCCCCCAGAAGATTCTGGTCCCGGTAATCTTTTTGCTAGATTCAAAACAAACAACAAAAACAAAACAACAACTAAAAAGCTTCTGGATTAGAGGGTGGTGGACTCTCTGGCCAGGGGTGGAGACCCGTGATTCCGGATGATCTGGTTCTATCCTTTGGCCTAGAGCCAACGCCTCACCCACTCCTTCACCTCCCAGAAAGGCGGGGTCATCTCAAGCCATGCTAAAGAGATAGGATCTTTTATTCTTTAACGAATTGAATTGCTGTATTTTCCATTTCTTCTCCCCCCCCTTCCTTTTTAAGCATTCTTTCTTTAACGCCTCTTGCTTTCACCCCACTTCCTTACCCCTTCTCCAAAACTCCCCTTTTTTCTCTCCTTACTGCGTCTTTTGCACACGTGGTAGATGGTATGGTACCTGATCGTTTATTTACTTTGTAGTGTAATTGCAAGTGGGAGGCGGTTGAGGGACCGGTGAAGGAAAAAACCAAAACCAAAAATTAAAAACAAACCCTGAGACCCAGCAACCATGCATAGCAAGACACACACAGAGAAATTCCTCCCACAAAGTCCAGGGGAAAGCCCAAAATCTGATCTCTCTTTGAAAGCTAAGGGTTTTCAGGGTCTTTTGAATGGTCTTCCTCCTCTCACTGATGGTTGGTCAGTTTGAACAAAGATGGAGGCAGGCTCACATCTTTCTGGTAAAGGTGTCTGGATCAGGCCTCGAACTCACCCAGCTGTGCTTGGGTAGGGGCGTGGTGGTGGGTGAGGGCTACTGGCAGGAGAAACAGCCTGCTAAGCCAGAAAAAGCCCCATGTTTGCCGTCTTCATTATCTATTTGAGGCCCCTCTTTCTGCCGGCCTACCAGAGATCTGTTTAATTTCTAGCGCTTTACACAGTGCGCTGACCCGGCTCCTCTGTGCTTACAAGGGTTTCCATTTGTTTTTTCCTGATAGGATCCCTTTAAAGAATGACATACTGCCCCCTGGTGGAAAATGGAAGATACTACAGAGGTAACAGCTCTGAAAGTTCTCTCTAGTCAAACATATTCGTTCTGATAAAATTTCTACGTGCAGAAGGCCTTACTCCGTGTTGGGTGACCTGCAGGTTATCATCACTAAAATAAGACACGATTTCCACCATAAAATTGCAGTCCTGCGGATAGCTGAGTGGATACAGCTAAGGATACGCCTTGAACAAATTGGAATGTAGAGAAGACTCCGAAGCCAGGGCAGGGTTAGGGTTAGTTCTACTGGCGAGCCACACCTTTCTGGGCGCTCGCTGTGAATGTGGGCTAGAGAGAGAGAGAGAGAGAGAGAGAGAGAGAGAGGGAGGGAGGGAGGGAGGGAGGGAGGGAGGGGGAGAGGGGGAGGGGGAGGGGGAGGGGGAGAGGGAGAGGACCATTACTAAGAAACAAAGCAGAATTGAAGTTTTAGATGACTCTTCCAATGGACTGGTCTGCCTTGCTAATACTTTGATATGTAAATCTGCAGCCCACAGTGGTGGCCTTGTGGCCTCTTCCCCCAGTTACTGTCAACTTAAAATATGGAAGGGGGAAAACTTGGGAATGTGGAAGTTTCAGGCTGTATACTGTTCTGAACGTTGTGGTGAAATCTTGCTCCCATCCCACGCCTGCCTTTCAGGACACGGGTTGTCGTTCTGTCTACAGCGTTCACACTGCTCGTCGCACCCGAACATTAAAGCTATTAGAGTTCTTTTGGCACTTGTTGGGCTGCCATGATGTGGCAGGCTTGTGCTTAGGTCACGCTTACTTTCCTTAGCTGCTCACGGCACCAAAGCCAACCTGCCGGTAACTTACCGTACGCGGCTCCAAGGCATTATTAATCATTATTGCTGTTACTACTGCCTTACGAATTTAATCTCACGTGGGGACCAAAGAGACTATAGAACAAAAGGGTGAGAATTATTGCTTTGGGAAAGGTGGTTAAAACTGTGAGGAAAACTGCAAGTTCCCAAGGTGAATTTGAACCATGAACTAAGGCCTTCCTGAGCCAAACCATATTTTCACAAGGGGCTGATGAGCTGACATTTATTCTGAAGGTTGTGTGGCTGCTTTTTTTTTTTTTCCTTAAGCATTTTTTTTTTTTTTTTTTTTAGCATTTTGATTTTGATTAAAATGCATTGTGTGTATTGGTGAGATTCAGTGTGATAATTCAAGATGACACGCTCTAATCAAATACAGATTCTTTTTAATCCATCCTCCTCTCCTACTACCTCTGTCAACTGTACTGGCTGGTTTTGTGTCAACTTGACACAAGCTGGAGTTATCACAGAGAAAGCCTCCGTTGAGGAAATGCCTCCATGAGATCCAGCTGTAAGGCATTTTCTTAACTAGTGATCAAGGGGGGAGGGCCCAGCCCATTGTGGGTGGTGCCATCCCTGGGCTGGTAGACCTGGGTTCTATAAGAAAGCAGGCTGAGCAAGCCAGTAAGTGACATCCCTCCATGGCCTCTGCATTAGCTCCTGCTTCCTGACCTGCTTGAGTTCCAGTCCTGACTTCCTTTGGTGATGAACAGCAATGTGGAAGTGTAAGATGAATAAACCCTTTCCTCCCCAACTTGCTTCTTGGTTATGATATTTTGTGCAGGAATAGAAACCCTGACTAAGACACCAACCTTAGGAATTACTCCTTAAACATTTGTCTGTCTGTCTGTCTGTGTATGTATCTATTTTTATCTCATATGTTTCCACACTGCATGCGTGCCTGCTGCCCTTAGAGACCAGATTAGGGTGTCTGATCTGAATCTGGAGTTACCAGGTGGGAGAGAACCATCCAACATGGGCGCTAGGAACCAAACCTGAGATTTTTTTCTTCCAAGAGAAGCTTTTAACTTCAGAGCTATCTCTCCCACTACTTTTCCTGTGGGTTGACAACTTTCAGCTTTTGCTTATGAGGAAAAACCATGTGGTCTTTGTCACTTGTGTGGGGCTTATCTTACTGAATAATGATCTCTTTCTGCATCTTTTTATTCTGTGGCAAATGACAGGATTTTACTTTATTTGTGGCTCACTAATATTACACTGTGTGTGCACCAAGTTTTCTTCATCCATCTGTTGACAAGCACTTAGGTTATTTACACATCTTAGTTACTGGACACCAATGATGTAGGAGAAATAGGTGTGTAGGTACTTGCTTTACTGGCTTCATTTCTTTTGGAATATATATATATATATATATATATATATATATATATATATATAATATTGATCATATATAATGAGAATATATAATGAGAATATATATGATGAAAATATATATGATGAGAATATATATATGGTGAGAATATATATATGATGAGAATATATAATGAGAATATAGATAATGAGAATATATATATATGATGAGAACATATATAATGAGAATATATATAATGAGAATATATATATGATGAGAATATATATGATGAGAATATATATGATGAGAATATATATAATGAGTATGTGTGTATGTATATATGTATATATATATATACACACATATATGTGTAATTATATATATATGTATATATATATATATATTAGAACCTGTAGAAGAGATTCTAGAAGAGATGACTCAATGACCTCTTCTACAGGTCATTCGTTCAATTTTCCAGGACTGGCATGGAAATTCATAACTATGTGTAACTCCACTAATAGGGGAGCTGATGTCATCTTCTGGCTTTTGTGAACATCAGGAAGGAATGCAGTGCAGTGACAACATGGGCACAAAGCAGTCATCCACATGAGAGTTAAAGGGGTAGTAGCAGTGAGGAGATGCTCAGTGGCTATGAGCCTTTGCTGCTCTTGCAGAGCTCTTGGGTTGGATTCTCAGCATCCACACAGTGACCTAGAACCATCTCTACCCCCAGTTGTAAGGCATGTGACACTGTCATCTAGTTTCCATTGTACACATTCATATGTACGGGCAAAACACCCGGTTGGATCAAATGGTGGGACCGTTGGTAGTTTTTGAGGAAACCCCATAGAGGCTCTCCACAGGCTGGGATGCTTCCCGACAACACTGTGGAAGAATTCCCCTTCTCTTCCTTTTATTTTTCCCTTGAGGACTGTCTTTGTCAATCATTGCCTATCTGTAATGTAACTACTTGCTTCTTTCTTTGCATTTAAGGTTTTTTTTTTTAATATATTCTGGAATTTTGGTTTAATTCTTTGTTAGACAGATACTGGACATGTATTTTCTCCTGTCTGCAGGTTGTCGCTGTACTTTGTTAGCTGTTCGCATCATCGTACGGACATGTCTGCTATGGGCATCTTTCTCCTCGGTTCTGCCATCTTGAAGGGTTTGTTTCATTTCCTTCTAGTGATTTTCATAGTTTTGGTTTTGTATGAGGCTCCTCCATCTCCTTCGAGCTGGTCTTATGTATGGTGAATGTGCTGGCTTTTATGTCAACTTGACACAGGCTGGAGTCACCTGAGAGGAGGGATCCCCAGTTGGGAAAATACCTCCCTAAGATTGGGCTTCGAGAAAGTTTTTTTGTTTGCTTTGTTTTTACTTTAAGTTAGTGATTGACAGGGAAGGGCCTAACCCATTGTGAGTGGGTTAGCCAACCATCATTCCTAGGCTGGTTGGTCCTGAGTTCTATAAGAAAGCAGGTTGAACAAGCAATGGCGAGCATGCCAGTAAGTGGTGTCCCTCCATGGCCTCTGCATCAGTTCCTGCCTCCAGGGTCCTGTCTCATTTGAGCTCCTCTATTGACTTCCTTAGATGATGAGCAGTTCTGTGGGAGTGTAAGTCTAATAAACCATCACTGCTACACTTTTCTTTGGTCACGGTCTTTCTTCACAGCAATGGGAACCTTAACTAGACAGTGAGTGATGATTTTTTTCATGGATATCCAGTTTTATCCAGCACTGTTTGTGGATGAGGCTGTTTTACTACAGTGTGAGTATTTGATGCCTTGCCGGAGAATAAGTTGTCTGTGGATATGTAGGTTTGTTTCTGGGATCTTGGTAACAGCCCACGTCTAAGTTTCTGTCTTGCTGTGATGCACCTTGAATGCTGTGTCATTCTCTCTAAGGTTTTTAATTCTTGATACTTTTGAGAGCATGTCTTGAAACTGGTTACTAGGACACTTCCAGTTTTGCTTGCTTTGTTCAAGATTTCTTTGGCTAATTGGAATTTTTTTTGTGCTTTCATGTGAATTTAGTGTAGTCTCTCTCTAACTGTGAAAATACTCCTCCTCTTCCAGGGAAGGTTTCACAGTGTAGTCCTGGCCACCAAGAACTTACCATGTAGATTAGGCCTGTTTAGCCCATGCTGGTCTTAAATTCTGAGAAGTCCTCTTGCCTCTGACTGCTGAGGGCTGAGATTGAAGGCCTGTGCTACCACACCTGGCCCATTGTTTATATATATATATATATATATATATATATATATATATATATATATATATATATATATATATATGTATGTATCTTTTAAAAATTATTGAATTGGATAGTATAAACATTTCGATTTATGTGCATGTTGAAGACAAGGAATAAAACCAGACAAACTGGGTTTATGAGGAAGAATTTCAAACTGTGTTAAACATGAGACTGAAGTGTTTAGTGTACAAGTTAACTTCAGTAGAAACGGCTTTCAGTAGACTCATGTGGGTGGGGGTTGGGGGGAGAACTGAAAAACAGGAAGTTTCCTTCAGGATTTATGAGAGTGGCTTAGAATCCTTCAGTCAGCTTTATAGTCTTGATTGATTGCCCTTGATCATTGCCAGCAGAGAGCTCAGGATAAAATTTTCATGGGAATTTGCTAAGGGAAGATGAAGAATCTGGATGTGGTTTCTTTTTTCCTCTCCTGGCAACAGCCGGGCCAGTTTTTCACAAAGGGGACATTTGTGAAGGGCGGAGGAATGGCTTGGAAGATGCCTATGCTCTAACCCATGGACTCCGAGTGTTACCTTGTAGACTTTGCAGGTATGATTGAGATCTCAAGATGGGAAGATTATCCTGGATTACCTGGGTGGGTCTGAAATGCAGTCACACATTTCCTGTAGTGATGCAGTTGAACAGATAGCAAGGAAAGCCTTGGGACAGAAACGAACGTGCACAGTCAGAGGCAAGAGATGCAGACCTCGGGGTTGAGAGGTGGAGGAAGGCGACTTTTTTCCCTAGCCTAGACAGGAAGGGATGTCCTAAACAAATGCTGGGCTCTGCTCAGTAAAACTAACTTGGAAATTTAGAGATTTATATTTATATACAGGGTTTACTAGAGTGGTTTACAGGCTGTGGTCCAGCTAGGCCAATGATGTCTGTCTATTAAGAGAAAGTCCAAGAATCCAGTTCAGACCACAAGGCTTGGATGTCTCAGATGGTCTTCAGTATACACTGGAATCCTGAGGAATCAGCCTCTGATGCTGGTGGAGGAATGGGTTTGCCATTGAGAGTGAGTGAGCAAGTGAAGAGAGAAAGTTGCCTTCTTTCATGCCCTTTATATAGGCTGAGGTCGGAAGGTGTGGACCAGAATAAAAGTGTATATTTTCACCTCAAAAAAATTAAGATTAAGAATGGTTCTTCTCACTCCAAATGATTTAACTAAGAAAAATTCCGTAGCAGGTGTGTATCCTGCCTTTGGGTTTTCTAGATTCCAGATGGAGTAAATTTGACAAGGAAGGCTATCTCTTACAGTATTTTAACCATAAGGAACTATCACTATAGAGAACTGTTAAAATGTGATTTTTAAAATCCTTACTCAAATACATATACATTTTTGTTTCGGTTATACTTTTTAGACAGGGTCTCACTGTGTAGCTCTGGATGGTCTAGAAATTCCTATGTATACTCAGGTGGCCTACACCTCAGACGTCTGTCTGCCTGTCGGCTGAGGATTAGGCTTACTATATACTTCATCTGTTTCCCGTTTTAAACCGTGAAATAAGCCCTCACTTGTGACGTGCTTGTCATCTATCCTTTGGAGAATTTTGATTTTGTGAATAATATGACCAGTTGAACTGTTGTTGTGGACATGACACATGTTGAAAAGACCAGAGACCCAGGAAAGGCTAAGAATTTGTCACTAATTCGAGCAGAGAAATGAATGAATATACATTTGTTTACCCTTACAACTCACTGGCTTAGCTCTTTTTGGGGTCGACAGTCAGGAACAATTTTGCCATCAGTATAGGAAGTTGTCTATGGTGACTTTAGAACATTTATGTTTTATTTGAATTTTCCAATGATTTCTTCAAGAACATTTGAGGCTGTTAACCCCAGACTATATTCATTTATCCTCTTTTTTTTTTTTTTTTTTTTTTTTGGTGTTTGTGGCTGACTTTGGAAGAAACAGCTATTGGTACAAGGCTAGGACCATGCTTTGTTCAGAGGATAGAGCCTGGGTTGTCTCCATAGTGAAGGGCCACAGGGATTTCAAAGGGCCTGGTCTTGTCTCACGAGGGCTTGCTGCTCACTCTGTTAAAATGTTGAAGTATTTATTTAAGGAGAGAAAACATCACACAATTTTAACCGGTGAACCGGATGAGCTATGTGGGGGCAGTCATTATTTCTGTTTTCTAATTTCCTGGGGGCTTTGACAACTTTCAAAATAAAGTTTACAGGAAAATTAAGAGTACTGAATGTTGGCAATACACTCAGTAGCCCTGTGATCAAGTTTCATCTCTAGGGAGGATAATAATGTCAGGGTTGCAAAGGTGTAGGATATAGGGAACGTTTGTAAAACGTGTTATCCACGTTATGTTCTCCTAGGACAAAAATCTATGGTGTCATCTTCACATCAGCATTCATAGCTGTAAATTTGGTTCCGTTTCCCAAATTAAAAACATTCAAATGCTTACAACAGCATGGACTGGCAGCAAACATTCTACTGAGCTCTTATTCTCACCCGACGGTTAGGGTTTGTAAATTCTAGGACCACACTGCCACCTAGAGGAAACTAGCCCTAAGCACCGAGGCTAGCCAATGGCTTTCCAACAGTTTCCTGGTTAATTTTTCAATTTTACTATTTTATTATTATTATTATTATTATTATTATTATTATTATTATTATTATTATTATTATTATTATTATTATTATTTACCATGGCATGTTTCTTCTCTTGTCCTCTAAGATGACGACGAATTTATCTCCTTGCAGGAATACCCTGTCCTAAGAAGTATAGAATGATGTACAGAAAACAGAAAGAAAGCCAGACATTCCCACCCGTTAGCGAACTAAGAGTTTCATTCAGAGATGAAGCGAATCTCTATCACTTTCTGCCTTGCTGCTCGTCTTTGCTCATAGTAAAGTAGCTGAAAGGTGCTGAAGAAAGACCTGAATGAATTAATTTTGTTGCTTTAAAACTGTGCATAATGACAATAAATTATTAGGACAAAATATGAATATATATACATACATACACACATATACATACACATATGCATACACACATATGCATACACATACACACATATACATACACATATACACACACATACACACATACACTTATATACATACACATATACATGCACATGCACTCATATACATGCACATGCACACATATACATACACATACACACATACACACATACACACATAGACATACACGTACATATACTCCAACGATTTGGTACTTGTGCTATGTGTAGATGCTCTGTCAGCGTTTTAAAATTAACCTGGAAAATCAGTTAAGGAAGTACATCTACTTAATTTGAAAAGATGGATATGCCTAAGCCAATTCTGTCTCAAATGTGTATTTTAGAGATGACATTGAAACATTGTGGTTGTCAGAGACCCCGGACAGGGAGCACTAAGGATGCTGGGAGGAGCTGGATATTTTCCTGAGTACAGGGACATGGAAATAGCTTGAGCCAGGCAAGATCTATTCTGAGGTTGCCTCTCAAAACCCTAGCAGCCCCAAACAGACAGACGGTGCATCCACAAAGGAGGCTTCTGGAAGGAACGCTGCCAGGCCCAGGCGCTCCCATCTCCATTTGCATACGTGCAGGCGCAGTTCCTCCTGCGACGTGGTTCTGCACCCCAGACGCCGGGAAGCAGCTGAAACAGCAGATGACCGTTTACATTGCCAGAGCGCATGAAGCAGAGAACATCCCCACATTACTCACTAAGTAATGAGGAGGCGACTGAGAAGCGGCCCGCGCTTCTGACGGGGCTGCCAGTTAGCCCCCGGGCTCCGCTTTGTGTGCTCCGCACACAGAGGAGGCTCTCTGGAGGTAATGCAAATGAATCAACAGACAGCGTGAGGTCCCAGCAGCAGCAGGCAAGGTACCGCCTATGCAACAGGGCGTGATGACAGATAATTAGCTATGACATGCCCTCGATGGCCCTGGGAGGCGAGCATTCAGCTGGAAATCAGCGTGCTACAAGCTATGGCAAACCTAGAGATCAAATTTTGGAGCGTAAACTTTTTTTTCTTAAAGAAGATTGTTTTAAAAACAAAGTAGTTTTCACTGAATGTCATAGAAGCAGTTGAAGTTTTTTTAAGTTCTATTACATTATAGCCCATACACCACCATTAGAGATACACAACACACATTTGAGTGATACACACACACACACACACACACACACACACACACAGGAACGCACACATGCACGCATGCTCGCACACGCGTGTGCATGCACGAATAGAAATCTAGTATCTGTTATTTTTTAAGTCTACCTGTAACATTTTTGAGGGGTTCATTATATTCTCGCAAACATTCCAGACACTGGAATTTTCTGAGGAAAGGTAAGCATGGATTCTAGTTTGTCTTTGAAAGTTTTAGTTATTTGCCTATCAGATTAACCACTCCTTAAAATATCTGCATGCTTAGCACAGACCAAGTGATCCCCAAGCCCGCATGGCCCTTTCAGCTTGGTCACAACCATCAGTGTCTTTGGTCGTCAGGCTGGGCTATTGTCTGTGGACGTACTTGGATGCTGTACCACCCACCTTTCATTGTGTGTCCTGAACAGCCTGGTGACCATGATGAAGGAGTGTAATTATTCAAGGAACAAGGGCGCACGTTTGCCATTGTTGTTTAGCTGGGAATTTTAGCAGATTATCAGTTACAAATGTCTCTCCCATCAACATAGAAGCGCTGCTTCGTGGGTTTTCCAGGATCACGTGAGCCCTCTTAAGCCAGAAACAGAACGGCAGCTGCTAACGTTGTTCATTTCGGCCAGAGACGCTTGTTGCCTGCCCATCATCCAAATTGTGAAATGTGCTCAGAGGGGCCATCTTGTGGGAGATTTCTATTCAATTTTCAGCAGATTTATTGTCGAAATCTAGCCAAATCCGAGCTTTTGGAAGAAACAACAGCATGGAAGTACGTTGGATGACATGTCATAAGCTTCTGGTTTGAAAACTAAATAACAAAAGAAGGCCAGAATGTACCTCCAAATACAATTTATTTAATTGAAACAAAAACTGTTCCGATTTCTGTCAGAAGGCACAGCAAGTATTATTTAGTGTCCCTTCTTTTACAAACCTAACATTTGTGTGTGTGTGTGTGTGTGTGTGTGTGTGTGTGTGTGTGTGTAAAACATAAAGAAAAATAAGAATAAACTTCTGTCTTACGTATATGGTATAACACACCATACTTCATTCTCATTTCCCCCATCCAGATAGAACCTGCAGGAACAAGCGTTCCAGTCTTGTGAGGTTGATTTGTCTTTGTTTGGAAGCAGCATGTTTAGACTTAGCATTAGGTTTTCTTCTTTGAAATAGTCTCATGATGTTAGGCCTGGCTGGCCTGGAACTCTCAGAGATCTACCTACTTCGGCTTTCTAAGTACTGGGATTCAAAGTGAGTCTTACGTAAGGTGAGGCTAGACTTGTATTTCATACTTTTTAAAACTCAGGGACGTGAGAACACAGATACTCCATGTTTGCCGTCAGCACGGTTCACATGAATTTGCTTGTTTCTCCCGTGTGTGGAACTACACTTCTTATTGTTGGGTTATTGTATTATTTATGTTAGCATAAAACTCTTTGTTTTTCAGCCTTTTACGAAGTTTCACACAGTGAAATTTCATTTTTGACAAGGTAAGATATTTTTCTGAGAATTAATCTATTTTTTGAGAATTGATAACTATCTAATATTTTATAAACTTATATGAATTCCACTAACTTTTTGGGACTCAGTATATATTCTCGACAAAATGACTTTCCTGTTCTTCTATGCCTTTCATATGACATAAAATTTAATGTGGATCTGTCATTTCCAAATAACAAATATGTTAATTTTTATTTTAACTGACATTACTAAGACTTGACTTTTCCTTCTCTGGAGAAGTTAAGTTTAGAAGTTCATAAAAACTTTAAGGCTACAAAACAGATTCTGTAAATTAGTGATGAGCCCAGGATATGAGAAAGACAATTTATCAGTTTACAATGGATATTTATTTTACAGAAAATTCTGAAATATTTCTTTTTGTCTTTTGTGAAATAAAAAATAAACATGATTACATTTGCTTATTTAAAAATGAGATATTTGGAAATAGAAATATTAGAACTTTAGTAGTACTTTAGTAAGCTTAGGGATTTCTGAAATACTTTTTTTGATTATATAAAACATTTTTCAGAAATATAAACATTTTTGTTTTAAAATATTATGCTTTGTATGGTAGGAGTCAGTAATTTCTGGTTGTACCATCTCCTTCTGATTTGAAAATGAGACACTTAATTTTTTTTTTTTTTTTTTTGTATTTGCTCTGGCTTTGATAGTCTCAGAAACTATGATTATTATTATTAAAAATTTATTTATTTCATGTATGTGAGTACACTGTCGCTGTCTTCAAACACACCAGAAGAGGGCATCAGATCCCATTGTAGATGGTTGTGAGCCACCATGTGGTTGCTGGGAATTGAACTCAGGACCCTCTGGAAGAACAGTCAGTGCTCTTAACCACTGAGCCATCTCTCCAGCCCAAGAATTATTATGTATATAAGCATTTACTCATACTCTTATTTGACTGAGATATTCTACCAGGAATGTAGAGGAACACATAGATTTAGCTCTGTGTTCCAAAAGTAGTATAAAATAAAATGAAAGTAACTGTATAATTAATGTTTTATTAAATTGAGATAATTTTCCTTAGGAAACATTCCATGTATAGTCATTTAAATACATAGTTGGGTGTGTCCACCTTTAAATTCTTTTTCCTTAAGATTTATTTATTTCATGGTTGTGAGTGTTTTTTTGCCTACCTGTATGTGTGAATACCAAGAGTGTGGCTGGCGGGGTAAGAGAATCAGAAGAGGATTGTAGATATTCTAGAATTGAAACTATAGGTGGTTTTAAGTCACCATATTGTTGCTGGGCGTAGAATTCAGGTCCCTTAGAAGGACAACCAGTGGTTTTAAAAATGGAACCGTTTCTTTGGCTGGAGATCTAGCTTCAATTTTTCACAAAAATAATCATTTTAAAATGGTTTAAATTATGTATGTGTGTGTGGTGTGTGTGTGTGTGAGTGTGTGTGTGTGTGTGTGTCTGTGTACACACATGAGTTCACACACTGAAGCGATGAGAAGCAATGGATCCTCTTGCAGCTGGAGTTACAGGAGGCTGTGTGCTACCCCATGTGGATGCTGGGTGCCATAGTCAGCTTCCTCTGTAATAACTGTATGAGCTCAGAATACTGAGCCATCTCTCCAGATCTCCAATTTTCACTTTAAAGCTTGTTTATTCTTATCTTATTCATGTTTATATGTGTGTTCCTTTGCCTATGTATGTGTACTGTGTACAAATGCACGAGGATCACAGAGGGGTGTGGGTAGCCCACACAACTGGAATTACAGTCGAGGTGGCTCACATATGCGCTGGGAATGGAACTCTAGCTCCTTTTTCAGAGCAGCAAACACTATAAACCACTGAGCCATTTCACCAGCTCCTCCAACTTTAATTTTTAAAGACTTCTTATAGGAACTCTCTCTAGTAGACACTCACTTATGGGTTAATTTTATACTCTCAGTTAACAGAGTCTCTTTCTGTAGAACCATATCAATCTGACCTTCCCTCTTTTTAATCACTGTGGTAGGATTTACATATCTTTCAGTTCTTTACGGGCTTCTGACCATCTGGCTGTTCATTCTTCGTGCTGATAAGTGTTAACCGTTCAGTACATTTTAAATCGTTGCAGCACAGTTAGCTAGCCTAGTTATGTTCCTTGCATTCATGCGATTACTACCCTTTCTTGTATGTCTTGAGCCTTCGCATTCTTGATCTCATGATCTCTACAAAATCCTGTATACCCCCCCTCTAGCAGGAAAGGGACTTAGAACAGAACCAAACAGAACAGAACAACAGTGTTAGAGTAATAACACAGTTCCTAGGTTATAAAGAGTGTGTGCCTGAGATGATGCATCACTTCCTCCGGGAGACCTCGGCTCCAACGTTCCATCTTGTCTTTGTTAGATCCTCATCAGGTGGGAGGCATTGGTATATTCTCATCTGTCCCATAAACGAGCCCAGTGAAACACAGATGATTCCTTCCTTCATTATGAGAAAGTGCCAACAGAGAAACCTAGAGGTTGTACTATGTTGAAAAGTATGTGAATTTGATTGAAACACAGATGAATTTCAGTTTAATGACAGCTCCATACCACATCTACTATAAACAGTTATACGCTATCAAATAAACGTGAAAGAAGTGTGGTTTCCTGTTGTGTTCAGAAGAAAAAAAGATTCTGTTGCTCCTGATCCTGAGGTCTCACCCCCATGGGAGCAGCTCCAGTGAGCTCATGGTCCTCTACATCCTGGTAAAATCATGATTCAACAATCAGTAATGTATCCAAGAAATTTTTATGTTAAATTTTCAATGCACAGTACATTCCAAACAATAAATCCACTGCCAATTAATAATGATACAAACCGCCCACCTAGACAAGATAAACTGGATCTAGTTCACCTTGATCTGAACCATCCTCCTCTGCTGCCTCCATCTTGAATCTTCTGCTTTTCTTTCTCTTCCAAAACTTTGTTCCCACCCACTCTCTACTGTCCAACCATGTATTGCCTTGACACCAACCTACAGTTTCCTTTCTACCTTTCTCTCTTCCTGCTTCTCTTTCTTTGAAACAGGCTCTGTATCGTTCTGTCTGTCCTGGAACTTGCTATGCAGATTAGACAGGCTTTGAACTCACAGAGGTCTGCTTATTTCTTCTAGTGCTGAGATTAAACGCATGCATTACCGTGCCGGGCAGAACTGGGATTTCTGGTATTATATCATAATGTGATGTTGCTGAAAACTTGGTCTTAAAAATTCTGTAAGAACAAATGGCATCATAATCTTTGCAGTAAAATGGTTTGAACTGTAGATCCCATGATGTGGGACTTAGAGTCATGAAGATCATGTTTCCTGTCATGTACTTAATTTTGATTTATTTTATTCCTCTCTCTCTCCCTCCCTCTCCACCCCCCCCCCCCCCAGTGATGGTTAGTTTTAGCTATCAACTTGACACAATGCACAATCACCTGGAAGGCAAGTCTCTTAATGAGACATTGTCTAGATAAGATTGGTCTATGGCCATGTTTGTGAAGAATTATATTGATTGTTTTTTAAAAAAGATTTATTTATTTTATTTATATGAATACACTGTAGCTGTCTTCAGAAACACCAGAAGAGCAGCTCATCAGATCCCATTACAGATGGTTGTGAGCCACCATGTGGTTGCTGGGAATTGAACTCAGGACCTCTGGATGAGCAGCCAGTGCTCTTAACCAGTGAGCCATCTCTCCAGCCCTCTATTGATTACCTTAATTGACATGGGAAAACCCAGCCTTAAAGTGGGTGACAGGGTGACACTATCCCCAGATGTTGGGTCCTGGATGATCTATGAGCAGAGAACACTAGCTGAATATTAAGCACAGTCTCTTTTTCTGCTTTTGACTGTGAACTTGCTTCAGGTTCTTGCCTTGACTGCCTTACAATGATGTAATGTAAGCTTGGTCTTATGAGCTACAATAAGCATTTTCTCCCATAAAATGAATGATCTCCGTCAGAATATTATTTTTAATCAGAAGTGAGCACAGTGTATATGTATGATACACACACACACACACACACACACGCATATATATAATATGTGTGGATAACATGAACACTGGAGGCTGACAATTTTCAGAGTAAAGGGACCAGTGGGAAGCTGGAGGAGGTAAAGGGAGAGTTGGGGGTATTGAGAATATGTAAAATGTATGCTGATACATGCATAGAAAGGTCAAAATTAAACTCATTATTTTCTATGCCAGCTAGATTAATTACTTATAAACACTCAAACAAATATTATCTATAGTGTGGCAGGTTTGTAAGAATGTGTGGGTGCCTCTGCCCTGGATGAACAGCCAGAGTCAGTATCTGGGATGATATTCTGGAAATTAAAATAAATACATTTTAACGAAAATCATTTGACCCCAAATTGGATAATCTATAACAAATGATTGTTTAATAAATTTCATTTAAATAAGCTCCTGCAATTAAAAAAAAGCAATTGATAAAAGACATGCTTTATCAAAATTAAACCAAGAAAAATATAGAAATCCTAAATGTCCCAACCTCATTGAGTCATTAATGAAAACTTCCGTTTAAAAAAAAGTCTGGATCAAGATGATGTAACAGGTAAATTCTGTTAAAAAGAATTAAAACTAATATTTATTCTTAAATTACAAAAAAAAAAAAAGTCAGAAAACTAACTATCTAACAGGGTAGCTCATTTCCATGTATAATTCCAGGGTATCTGACCCTATCTTTTGAGCTTTCTAACTTTTGAGAGAAAAAAAAAAAAAACCTTATTCATTTAAATTTCAAATGTTGCCACCCTTTCTCTATCCCTTCTTCCAGGGATCTTCACTCCCAACCCTCTCCTTTGCCTTTGAGAAGCTGCTTCCTGACTCACCCCTCCTACTCTACTCTCATTCCCAGCATTCTCCTTCCCTGGGGCATTCTCTCCCACTGAGGCCAGACAAGGCAGCCCTTTACTGCATATGTAGTCCCCTGGCTATAACAGCTCATGTGTGTCTTTGGTTTGTGGCTCAGCCTCTGGGAGCTCTAAGGGGTCTGGATTAGTTGATACTGTTGTTTCCCTAAGGGAATTGCCATCCATTTCATCTCCTTCTGCTTCCTTAAGAGGTTTTCCACTTAAGAGTCTTGTTTAGTGTCTTTATAGTTACTTCAGGTTAGGCCCAAATCTTAAGATTTGAAGTTGGGGTCCACACATAAGAGCAATCATGTGGTATTTATCCTTATGAGGTTCAGTTATGTTATTCGACATGATTTTTTTATTTTCTAGTTTCGTTCAATTACCCGCCAGACTCGCAGGAGGGAATTCATATCCATCACCCCTAACTTACTCTGATGCTGAGCTAATTGTCACAGAGCCAAACTACCACTTAAATATTTATGTTTATGCCCAAAGACAGATTCTACTCCCAGCCCTGATCAGAGAAGCTCCTCTTCTGTGATCGTCAGTGAATGTAGGGATTCACAGCTGCCCATGGTGTTGATGTGGGCCTGGTGCTGCTGTGTTCGAATGAGAAATTCTGTACCCAAGATCTGGTTGCCCCAAGATGAGCAAATTCTCACAGACAGCAGCTTTTGTTGTACAAACCTCACTCCTCAAGTAAATTGGTCAATAAATGCCAAAGCCCGTGATTGGGCAGTAGAGAGAATTAGGTGGGACGTCCAGGGAGGGACAAAGGAACTCTGGAAAGAAGAAAAAGGAAGGCTTTGCTGAGGAGATGTGAAATGAGTTGGGTGTGGCTACAGGCCTGGAAGGTATAGGTAGCCACGTGGCTGGATAGAACTAGGTGTTCAGATTAATTTAGCTGAGCTAGCCGAAAGTCTGCCCAGATAAGCTTTAAAATATCAAAAGGTTTGGTTGGTTGATAATGTTGTTATCTTCCCATGAGGTTGCAACCCCTTTCTGCTCCTTAAGTCCTTTCTTTAGCAACCTCATTGGGATCCCCTAGTTCAGACCTATGGTTAGCTTCAAACATGTTCAGCTGTATCTATATGATTCAAGCATAGTCCCTGAGGGGGCATCTCTGTCTGGTTCCTGCCTGTAAGTGTGAACTTTGAGAGACCTATTGATTCAGTTGCATATGTAGTTGAAGATAGCAGTGTCTGGCATCGATGTGAGAAGAGGCTTTTGTTTCAGAGAGGGCACATTGTCCCAATACAGGGAAATGACAAGGCAAAGGGGTGGAGAGGTGGACCTGAAGGAAGTGTACCTTTGTGACTGCAACTGGAGGGGGAGGGGGGATGGGGGATGGGAGCAGGGCAGGGTAAAGGGATAACATCTCAAATGTAAATACAGAGTATCTAATAAAGAAATAAATAAAATATTAAGAGGTTTCTGTGTGGTTGTTTAGGGTGCTACCTAGTGAAGGAATAAGTGCCAATTAAAGCTGGACAGTAACATGGCACATATTTATACTCTGTATTATTTATAAATAATCTTTTAATAGATAAGAATAAGCAATGGTTGAGCCCTAAACAGCATTTACACGACCACACACCAAAGACTCTCACCCACCGTAGAGGAGGGGGCAGAATGAATATAAGAAACTATAAGACAGTGAGGAGGAGGGCGAGATGACTTCTGGCCATGGCGAAGATGGAGCAGCCACTCCCTCACATCGGCTGTGGCTGCCTGCAATGGGTCCAAGCGACACTGGGCTGAGCAGCAGTGTCCCACGGAGCCCTTTCACCTTCTGATGACGTTCTGAAGGATTCCGGAGAAGATGCAGGCGCTGTCTTCACTAGTGTGCCCACTGATAAACCTCTGCACGGTCACAGCGATGGTTCTGCTTAGACGCCACGGACCTCAAACGAATCGAAACAAAAAGGCGAAACCAGACACAAGAACGTTTGAAACTGAGGAAGAATGGCGACCGAAAGCAGGAGACTATAAAGGGTGGGGAGTCAACAGAGATCACGGCCTTTTTTCATGCACGCACAGACTTTTAATGAAAGGAACGATTAAATAACAGTTGCGAGCGCGGTACGGCAGCTCTTCGCTTTCCAGAAATGAAAACTCGTAGGTAACATGTCAGGGGGAAAACTGTGATCCAGTGCAGACCAGGAGGCCAAAAGGAACAAGGAAGATTTGAGACAAAGTGAGCAGGAAAGGAGACAGGAAGCATCTGATGCACTTCCTGTGTGCACAGAAAACATGCTGCAGTGAATATTAAAAAATATTAAATAGCGGTTTATCTCTTTCCCAGCCCTGGGGTCTCACTCCTCAGGCCTGTCCCTGATACAGAGCAGCACTCACCTCTGGTACTTGGTCCGAGCCGCCACCACGGCCCAACTCCCTACCCTGGTGATTTTCTACCGCCCGTTCTCCACCCCTGTCCCGGGGTGTTTCTGTTTCCCAAAATCCTATAGCCTGATAGCTTTTCACACAGGTTTATATACTCAACTCTCAATCCACAAACCCTCTACACAACAAGATTGATGAAGATGCAAACTGCCCTTCTATATGAGATATTAGACCTGTAAAATCCTTAATGTTCATAGCTTTTTAGTACAAATCAATATCACCTGGGCCTACCTGGTCCTTGGGAACCTCCAACTTGCCACGACCTCTCCTCTGTCCTCTGACCTCCTCAGACCTCTCAGCCCTCTCTACTTCCCTCACCCCTCCCAGTCACTGGCTTTTCTTTATTTTACTAATTAAAATGGGAAGGTTCAGTTGGAGTCATGTAACTAGGCAACCCTTCTTGGGGAAGTGGATTTAACATTAAAATACAAACAGCTTCCGGACCATCTACAAAAACATGCTTGTCCATGCAAAAATTAGTAAATATTTTACACACATACACACACACACACACACACACACACACACACACACACACTTACACAAAGACACACAAACACATATGTAAAAACTTTAAAAAGCCTTAATTATAAAGTCTCCACCATAAATCAATGGTGAAAAATGAAAGTGAAAAATAAAATAATCCTGTCTGGTCTGGGTTAGTGAACCATGAGAGGAAGCCAGGTAAGGTTGAGCTAAGGCTTGAAGCCCCAGGGACCCTGAAGGGATGGTAGGAATTTCATCTTCTTCTGGCACCAGGTCCCTGTCAGGTAGCCATAGCCCTCATAGAATTGTGGCCTTGAGTCACATAGGGGCAGTGCCCACAAGTCCCTCCTCAAGTAGATGAGGCATTTCGGGACTAGCCAATAGAAAGCACCTGCTGTCAGACCCACCCCACCCCAAAACTGTATATAAGATCCTATCCAGAAGGAATAAAGGTGTGCAAGAATTCCACAGTAGTGTGAGAGCATCTGTCACAGAGCTGTAACATTGCCTAGGTTTCACCCTGCGCTCTGCTTACTAACTGGTCCCCTCCTCCCCGCCCACTCTCCCCTCCCCCTGCTGGCTTAGCTCAGCTTGGCTCAGCTCAGTATAGCCAGTGCAACATGTCAGAGCAACAGTGGCTGTAAGAGCAGCAGATGCAGCAGCTGCAGCTGAGGTGGTAGAGACACTTCCCCCTTCCCTGCTCATGCCTTTCCCCCTTTGCTTGAACCCTCCTGCTTGGCCATGCCAGAGGTCTCCACAGATAGCCTCCAGTACACAGACAGGCTGGGAAGATTGTTCAGTGGGTAAAGGGCACACACCATAAGAATAATGAACTGAGTTCAGACTCTGGGACACTGAAGCTGTGGAAGGAGAAATGTGATTCATGTTGTCCTCCGACATCTGCTCATGTGTGTGGCATGTGCATAGCTGTATGTATATATATATATATATATATATATATATATATATATATATATATATATGTAAATGTTAAGAAATGAACAAGGCAAAGATAACATTTATCCGCATGAACAGATTAGGACATAATATTTATAAATCACATATCTGATGGATTAATATGCACAGAGCTTAGAGCTCAATGGTAGAACTCTCAGGAACCCAGTTAAAATGGACAAGAACCTGAGTGTTCATTTTTGTAAAATAGGAAAAGCCAACAGGAGTCCGGGAAACTGCTCAGTATCGCTAATGTTACAGGAATGCTCAAGAGACATCAGTTTAGGTCTGCTAAGCCACTCTTAGCTGAAAGATAACATGTTGGTGCGGGTGAGGATAAAAGAGGCACCTGACTATCCAAGCATCTGATCTCTGGGTAGTCAGACAAGAGTTGAAATGAGGATCTCGAAGAGATGTTTGAACCCTCAAACTTGCTGTAGCATAATTCATAAAGGCAGAAGCATGGAAAGAATATAAATGCCCAACTGACTAGATAGAAATGTGCATGCATACAGTGAGATATTTAGCCTGGAAAAGGAAGGAAGCCACACACTTTTTTATGTGGATGAATTTGAATCACGCCTCCTAGTGATCTAATTTAGATTCAGAAAGAAAAGTTGATTCCACTTACAGGTGGACTTTGAAAGAGCTCAGCTCAGAAAGACTCGGCATTGGAAAGAGATCCCTGGGGAGTGTTGGGAATGGAAACTGTGGGGAGTTCATAAACTTCTTGCAAGATGAATATGTTCTAGGAATTGAGCATAGGACACAACTCCCCAGGGTAGTAACTGCACATCAAACCTTACAAGTCCACTAAGAGGGGAAAGCTGAATGAAGAGGGAGCAAGGAACTGTTGGGCCATAGTAGACTTTTCATTTTATTTATTGTATGTACATTGTGTGTGTGTGTGTTTAGTTATAAACCATGTGAGGCAGGCACACTACAAAACGTGTTTATCCCTACAGCCTTACACTCAAAAGATGATCACCATCAGGCCTTTGCCTGTGTCCTGCAAAGTGCTGTGTGTTAGTAACATCCGCAAGCCTCTGTCTGCTAGCTGGCAGCAACACTTGGAGTCGCCAACAGTATCGCTAAACCTTGCCGGAAGTCTGCTGGTGTAAAATTGCCCTTTAGCGGAGAGTCAGCCTAAATGTTGGTTTTGGAGTTTAGCATACAAGAATTAATAATTAATGATCGTGTTAACAAAATTATTAATTGATCAGACGTGAGAACTGAGTAAGATGGAGGGATCGAAGGATGCCTCCACCTTTCTCTTTGGACAGTAATTATATCTTTTATAATAAACCATGAGGTAGTATATTATAATGTTCAATGTTTTCCTTAAAATGTGAACTTAAGGTTGAATTAATACTCTGTATGGAACTTAGACACAACAGATTTCTGTTTCTATGTCCTAAAGCTTAACAACTAGTACATGTCCCCTTTGTGGTTTATCACTTTTCTCTATTTTAAAACCACACCAATGGCTTATATTTAAATCAAAGAACATTAAAGCCCTCTGACTACTTGTAAAGAAGCTTGTTAGCTCTTATTTTCTACTCTGTAATTTCCATTTATGTTTTTTGAACCCTATTTTGTATATTTTTATTATTATATTTTCTTATGAAGTTATGTTTGTGGTTTTGCCAATGTTTTAAAAACTTATAAATTACTTTCATATTTCATATTAGGTCTCTGCCCAGTTTGATCCTCCAGCTTTGGGCTGCATAGTTGATCACGGTTTTGTTCTGAATACAGTAAAAGGTGAAAAAAAAACCCGTAACATAACTGAATAGTCATTAAAGTGCTGGCGTGCATATCTGAGCTCAGAACAAATGTAACCAAATCACGGAACTGTTATGTTAATGATCTCAAATTTCCCCCTCGCCTCCAATTTTGAAAATTAAAACGAGCAGAAAAATACCGCCGTTTCTGAAACATGCTTCCGAGAATAAAGATAGAACGCAGAACAACCGTGAGCCACACAAATGTCGTCCCCTCCCCCCACCGCACAGACTAGGCTATCACTATGTCTCCATGCTGGCCTTACAGGCAGGGACCACAGCTCCTGGTGCTCTTGTGCTTCTCTGTGCTCCGCTTAGAGAGAGAGCTGAGATCAGCTGTGGCGCTGGCATGGAAGGGAACCAGGGCCACAGGGATGGATGGGTTTTAAACAGCGAGGAATGTGCTTCCTAAGGCTTGCGTAATGATTTTACTGTGCTTTGGGTGATAAGCACGCCGGTGCTTTCAGGCACCAGATGAGCATTATTTGTCATGAATAATCGAACGTATTGTTTAATGAATAAGGGCCATCTGATCAAGGTAAGTCACAAGACCTCCTCATGGTGCTGCACAATAAATAAAAACACGGAAGACAAACAAAGAAGAAAACTGACTGTATTTACAAGGCGCTGAGTGTAGTTCCCCCATCGTGAGATTATTTATAATCCATGTCTATATTTTGGACAGGACTTCTCTCTCCCATGGACTATTCCATACCCTCTCTTCTGGCCTCCCCTCCAGTTGTCTCTCATCAATATTTCTTATGACCTTATTACTGCTCATTTTCATAGATGGTATGGCTCTCCCACCATTGGCTGTCCTCGCGGCTTTTCACTTTGTATAGAATGATTTTCCAAGCATGCAAGAATGCACAGAGGACACGGGCTACTTCATTCTTCATCTCCCTTTTTACTCTTTTCCCTCAAAGTGACACTGTAGCTCTACTGACCTACTTGATATTTTTGGATGTCCTTTGCTCTTTCAAACCTCTGTGCTTTGGCTCACACTGTAATTTTGAAAGTAATGCCCCGCTCTGCTTTTATATTTGGTAAATTCTTTGGGTTTCCTTGGAGCTAAAGTCAAATCTGACTCTTTAATTTTCCCAGTTCTGACTTTCTCAAAAAATTCACAGTGCCTTGATCTATCACTGAGATTTGGTATGTGAATAATAAATGTTTACAAATGAGTAAATATTAAATACCCAGAATATGAAGTGGGGTTATTTACTTTCATTAATATTTTATCCAAAAGCTTAGGTTACCTATACATCTGTAGAGGAGTTTTAATCCACCAACATGGCTGCTTTGGCAAGGAATTACATTCAAAGACCTTTTAGGTCTGGAACACAGATACGCCCTTAGTATACACCTTTAATCCCAAACAACGAATGTAAAGTTAGTTTGTAGAAGGAAGCAACTATGTTTGAAAGTGATGTCTACTTGAGAAGCAGACAGAAATGATGTATTTTATAGAGCCGGGTATGGGTGAGGGTACCTCCACAGGTTCATGCTGAGGTATCACTGCTCCCCCATCCCGTGCCAAGGTACTAGCCATAAGATGGCTCTAGTATAGAATAGTTTATTTGGGAATATAAGTCAGAGAAAGAGATCAGGCAGAGGGGAAGGGGAGAGAGAGAGACTGATTTTACTGGGACAGTTTTAGAGACAGGTTGCAGGTGAAGACAGAATGAGGCAGAGAAGGAGAAGGAGCCAGAAGATTAGAAAACAGCTTCTTTGAGGGCAAGCAGAACAACTCAGTCAGAAGCTGAGAGAAGCCAGGTTGAATCAGTCAGTTTGGAGAGGATTTTGAGCCAGCACAGCTGAGTTGAATAAGCCAGCCAGAGTTCAGAAAGAGATAAGACAGGTTGATCTTATTCAACAGTTAGCCTCCAGTAAGACAGTTACATCTGGCAAATAAAACCAATATTTACAAACATCTCTAAAATGTAAATATGTAATATTTTAGCATGTAAGGTGTGATTGAAGAGAATCAAGTGAACAGTGATACTTGAAAAATTTAAAAGCACTGTTTTATTATGTACACACTTTAATATATTTCATCCTATATTTTCTCTACATAGCCTTAATATTGCTTAAATAAAGTCACCCTGTGAATGTAACTTTGTTTCTCCATCATAAGCTGGGATATCAAACCAGCCATGTTCTGCCTGGTTACGATTATTATTGCTATAATTTATTTTGAACCATTTTAGTTAGAATATTTGTTATGGCTAGCCTGAACAGCTCATTTTTGGGACATTGTTTAATAGTGCAAAACTAAAGAAAATGCATATCATGTTCGGATAAAAGGCCAAGATTCGATATAGTGGAGTACCTCTTTAATCCCAGGACAAGGTAGGCAGAGGCAGAGGTGGGTGGATTTCTATGATCTTTAGACTAGCCTGGTCTAGGTAGTTTCAAATCATCTGGGACAATAGAGTTAGACGTTGTCTTAAAAGATAGAAGGGAAAAAAAGGAAGCAATTTTGAAAAACCGGAACCAGTGAAACACGATTTTATTATATTTATTTTGAAGCACACAGAAGGCTGATCAGTAGTAGACTGATGGCATTGAAAGGAAACGTAATATTCGGTAAGATGCGTGGAATGCTGCGTGTGTCCTTCAGCTTGTGCCCTTCTTGCAGGCCTCTCAGGCAGCAGACTTAGGGGGTGAAGTGTGGTACCAGTAGTTTAGTGACCTGAGAACCGAGCTTGGAAACGCAGTACCAGATGTGAGATATGTAGTAGCAGCTGTGTTCCAGCAAAGTGAAGCTTTCATCTTTACAAGGTGTGGCGAGGACTGTGACTTTTGCTGTGGCTTTGCACCTGAGGCCAGATAATATGCTGCCAGCAAAGTGAGGCCACATTCAGAAGGATAATCATGATTTTATTTGTTTATAATGCCATGTAATTTATTCTAACTAATCAAGCTGGCTGCATTTATGTCCTTTGCTTAGTACCAACAATAACAATGCATGGTAACTTCTTGATTACCGCCACTTGTGTATTTGAAGTATCGATTTTACATCAAACTGATTTTTCTGTGTAAACAATGCATCAACTCTTCATGGCACATAAGCAATCTTTACAATACCGCCAAGTTCATTACATCATCCTCTCTGATAGCACGGTGCTGGTACCATTTGCCATCTTCCACAGAACTAACGATTAAAGCCCACTGGAAAGATTCAGCATCCTCAGCTCTGAAAAGCAATGCTTTAATTCCAAACCAAATCTATATCAGAAAGAAGAAGAAGGAAGCACGAGGAGATATTGTGGAGGCTGGGTTCAGTCAGGTTGCTTCCCAGCCTGCTGTGTGAGGGGACAGGTGGGCGGGTGTCAGACCATGGAATGATCAGGATTCGGGAGTGCCTCGTATTCCTCAGCATAGCGTTGATAGTGATCCGTGAGGAGAGGCTGGTGGGCTTCGTTCTTGGTTCTTCTAGAACGGATCAGACAAGAAGCACCCCCAAAAATGGCAGCTACAAGTAATAGCGCAGCTACTACAGCGATGGTAATGATTTCAGAGAGAGTAAACTCCTGACCTATGTGAAAAATAAGAAGAACATAAAATAAACATTAAAATAATTATGTTTTTATGCCCAAATGGGCAGCTTGCACTTAGGCACTGTTCAAGGAATGGTAGGAGAGACCCTCACGTTTAGTTTTCCTTGGCCATTTTACCGGAGCCTGGCACCTGCCGTCTCGAAAGCACTCCTTACTTCCTTCTGTGAGTGAGCTACGTTGAGATCAATGTTATTGCCATTCTAAAGTGAAAGACATGATAGTTCAAAGAATTGAGACCTTGCTCAGGGTTAATGGGCTGTTGAAAGAATTGATACTTTTAGAGCCCAGCCTTTTCAAGTTCCACATTCTGTGATCCTTCACTAGGCTTGGTTTGTTGAGGAAAATTTACAGTTAGAAGTCTTGAATTTTAAAATCCCAGAAAGGAATATTTGAATATTTCAACTACCTTTCTCTTTTACGGGTGTCTACATTTAAAACTCATGGTCTCCTTCACTCGAAACATTAGCCCTTACAGTATTAGAACTGATTTCTAATGGTTGAGGTTTTTTATTAATCTGCAAAATGCTCAATAAAATACTCATCTCCAAAGACTATGGAGATCAAGTGAGATAGAGTTCTGGGCAATTATTTCAGTCCTTGGTCAAAGTGAGTGATCACTCATTAAGTGATAACGTCTCAGTCTTTACAATAGTCAACACCACACACTAAACTCAGAAACTGTATGGCCCTTACTCTCAAGCTGACAAATTTGCTTTCGGAGGAGAGCACCACTGTAAGAACACACCGACAAAACTGACCTGGCCATTGAACTTCGTAAGCATATCCCAGGTTGTCTGGAGCAGTAACAAACATCTCTGTGTTGGTGACCGGAGGCCAGAATGGCACCATGTTATACTGTCTGTTATGTCCAATAGGAGCATTTTCCAATGGGAAGGTAGAAATATCTAGAATATTAGAAGGCAGCTTGTTAGCAGAAAGGAAGTTTACGGCAGAGTAGTTGCTATGTTCTTAAAGTGGCTAATGTGCAAGAAACACATAGAAAGTGTTTTCATAGTTTGCATCAAGCATACGCACAAGTCAAGTGTTTCTGCAGAACACGGAGAATGTGGCACCAGCACTTGTCTTGATAGAATTTGAGTTATAACATCCTCAGGTCTTCAGTTTTAAAACCACTCAAGTTAATTGAAATAAGCTCACAAAACATACTTTTCAGTCAATGGCGAACCAGACCTGCCCTTTCTCTATTAGGGTCTTTTAAACTTGACAGATGGTTGTCCTTGACCTCAATTGTATCTGTTTAATATTTCCATTTTTTTTTCAGTTTACTTTGAGAGAAATCAATATTAAATTTATTCCCGCGTTTTGCTGTTAGCAGAAGGTTCCTAACATTTGAATCTGATCTCTAGACCACCGCTCCCGGTCGTCCCCTTTCCTTCTTTTGTCTAAATCAGCCATTTAAAGTGAAGACATTCATCTCTATAGGTTCTTCGTGTCAAACGTGAGCCCTGTTCTTCTTGTATTTGTGTTGATTTTTATTTGTATGAGTGCTAATTAACACCAAAGAGAATACCCCCACACCAGAGCTAGACCTGTGCCTAGGAGGGGCACTCACTGCTCCTTCGAGGACACCTGGTAAACAAGACTCTACAGGACCAGGAGGAGACATGGGACCTGTAACATAATGAAAGGACGGCTCAGCATTTACTTTGAGACAAAGTGAGGTGCCAGAATGGCGACTGTTTTGATATTTCTCTGACTTCAGCTTTACCATGTACTACAAGAAATCAAATGTGTATTTAAATAGATGGAGTGCCGGCTAGTGCTAAGTATTGGTCAACTGAACAAAGAAGCCACCCTCAAAGTCCTACGTCCTGTTGTAGTACTAGTAACATATGAAAGTTCTATGCTGAGGCTTATAATTCAGTTAAAATTTTTAACTCGCATTTGAGCTGTCTATGGACTTTGACCTGACCACTCTCAGTTCAGTTCGCTTTTGCTATGGGATTAAGTTCATTAAAAATGAGCAGAGGTGTCATAGCAAAAACAGCATTCGAAATTGGATCACATGTAAAATCCCTGTGCAAGATCCTTCTAAAGGGCCTCATCTCTCTCACTTCCTCCCACTTCCTCTTTCCAAGGCCCATGCGCTCCAGCCTCCTCAGGCTCCTTCCGTTCCTTTGTTTTAGGATGATCTCGCATTTGTCTGCACCTCATTCCCAGTCTCATTTCTGATTTTATTTACCTACTACAATTCTCCACTTTCCACTAGACTGTATTTATTTATAGCTGTCGATCTTAATATCTACCAATAGGTGGGAAAATTCTAGAAGGATAGCACTTGTGAGTTTTAACTTCCGGTGCTTAGAAGGCCACTCAGGAGACATTAAGCGCTGAACTAATGTTCAGGAAAGAATTTACGACCGCTCCATTTCCTCTCTAGTGCAAGAAGAAGTAATCATTTTTTTTTTTTTTTTTGAAATGTACAAACTACTTCTGAAAAAAAAATGCACGGAGTTCTGGAATGCTCTGTTTGAAAGAACACGTAATCCTTAAGTAGTGGATACTGAGTTCTAGGTTACTGAGATTTATAATAGCAGTGGTGAGAGGCAGAATATGAAGGCAGAATTTAGCAGTTTCTAAAAGTCTCCAACAACAGACTACTTCCATTCCCCTCAAGAAATAGAACGTTCACAACATTGGGATAGCTACATAGATATTTTTCTGCGTATTTTTGGCTGTTTTCCCGAAGCCTATATGTAACCACAGCTAATTTTTGCTAATTTCTTAACCTATTACTTCCAGTGTATATAGTGCTATAATAAAAATAATCTACCTGATCATACCTGAACTGACATATAATGTGGGACACAGACCAACCTTGTTATTATGTTACTAAGTTGAACAGGGGAGGGACTGGTGAAAAGCAAGCACCCAACTAAAGCTATAAGTTAAGGTTATGGTTGCAAAGTTAGGGCAGATGAAAAACCTAGATTACTGTAGCCAGATGATAATTTTTATTTCATGTTAAAGAAACTGTAGTGGTTTGAACGAGAATGGTCCCTGATAGGTTTTTATATCTGAATGCTTAGCCAGCAGGGATTGCAGCTCTTTGAGAGGATTGGGAGGCATGGACATGTTGGAATAGGTGTGACCTTAATGGAGGAGGCATCTGAGGTTTCCAAAACTCACTTGAGATCCAATGTCTTTCTCTGCCTGGCTCCATGGATCAAAAGTAAGCTCTCGGCTACCGCTTTAGCACCATCATACCTGTCTGTGTCCCACCGCGATAATAGACTCACTCACTGAGATGGTTAAGTAAGCGCCCAATTAAATGCTTTCTCTTACATGAGTTGTCTGGGTCATATTGTCTCTTCACAGTAATCGAAGGATGACTAAGATGGATACGAACACTGTAAGTAATTGTTTGTAGTTGTTGTGTATGTAAGTGCAGACGAGATATGAGGCAGGATACCAATTGTATCTACTAATTTATAAAACTTTGACAGTTAAGCAGAAATTTATGTGTAAACTTTCAGTCCAATTTTTCTTTTCTTTTCCTTTCCTTTCCTTTCTTTCTTTCTTTCTTTCTTTCTTTCTTTCTTTCTTTCTTTCTTTCTTTCTCTTTTTCTTTTTTTTTTTGAGCCAGTACCTCTCTTTGTAGCACAGGCTGCCCTTGAACGCTCAATCCTCTGACTCAAACTTCTGATCATCAGAATTATAGACACTTCCATATATGGTGAATTACTTGTTTCTTAAGCAATCTCTGACGGAATAATATATTTCGACCAACACATAGTCTGGAACAGGTTGCAGTAGAAGTTTCTGGCACACACAAAGAAGTATGAATGTCCTCACTGGAAGGACAGCAACAGAGAGCTAACCCTCAGCATTGTGTGTGCATGACAAAGGCCTGGGAGCTAACCCGCAGAACATTTTCAAATGAAATTTAATGATGTTTAAACCAGCGGAAGTCCTTTCACCGTTTGGAAAAACATCTCAGTTCTCGCAGCTGAGTTGGAGTGCAGTAAATTAGGTCTCCGAAATAATACTTTAAAGAGAGCATTGAAAAGAGATTTCCTATGGTGTGATATAAAAACAGTCTTCAAGTGGAGCAAATTTCCATTTCTGTGAAGCTGGAAAGTAATCCAGGCACAGAATTGCAGATTATGGATGTGGTGTGTTTAGTCTTTTGTGAAACTGCGGAAAAGACCTGCAGCATCCATTTATTCTAAGAAACAATGAGAGGGTTTGTTTGAAAATATTAGAATGTGGGACACACCATCGTCATCTTTTTAACAACAAAGTGCCTCTGGTAACTGACTTTTCAAGGTGTTTTTGGGTATCTGCAAGGGCTGGTTGTGAGAGCTACAGCATCACTCTCTTGCAGCATATTTTATAGGTGTCAAGGACTAGCTTAAATTTATGACCACCCTCCAGGATAAGCTCTTTGCAAAGCTCGCAGAAAACACAGGAAAGCATCTCACCGGCGTTATACCTCCTCAGCCATTCGTCAAAGACCGCATCCGTGAAAGTGTGCAGAAGGACAAAAATGGGATCATTGGGAGACAAATGGGTTTGTCCCCCTGTCCCATTCAGGAAGAGGTGGGCCAGATTGTGAAGGCTTCGAACGGCAGGGTCATATTTCCCCGTGGGCTCGCTGTAACCTACATTCGAAAGGGAGGAGGAAAACTGTAGACAACGCTGGTAGTCAACAGCGGGGATGCTATTAGGAAACAAGTCATCAAAGCTCACCAGGCTAAATATCACTTCCCTAGAATGGCATGGCTTCCCTAGAGCAATGGCGGATGACGTTTGCTGGCTATGCTCAGAACTAGGTTAGTTCCTAGTTGGCAGCATGGCATTTCAAATGTGGTTTTTCAAGGTTAACCAAATGACCGGCAAAGGATAGCAGTCAGAATGTATGAATGCTGAGCTCTGAAAAGACACAGGTTGTTCTGCATGGACACAGAGATTCCTCCAGTTACTGCTGCGACCACGGGGACCTCTTCTGTCACCATCCTGGATATTTATTTTTAGAGAATTAATTTTGTGGGGTGCGGAGGTGTCACCAAGTGCCCACCAAGTACAGTTTTAAACACCTGGGTAGATTATTTTCAAAACATTTAGGGGATTTTGGTAGTGCCTATACATATTTAGGCAGATGAGAATAAACACCCAGTAGGTCAGCTAGAGGGCTTGTGACTAGGGGATTGAGTAAATTGTGTCTGATCGGATTGAACTGCCATGAATATACATTCCCTCACGTATTCATCTTAATATATTTAATTCCCTGTTCTTTTTGACTCAGGAAACATAGTATATTGTGCTAAAGTGAGCATTCTAGCTTTACAGATACCAGTTTACTTATCTGTATGAAGTAAATATTGTCGTAAATATTGAATCAATTTCCTTAGCGAGTTAATCCTGTTTAAATAAAGGAGAGTATACAATTTTGACTAAAGGGCACACTATTAAAAGTAACAATTGGATGTACGTTTTACAGATTTCAAATCATAGGAGAGGAAGGGGGTTGGTACACCTAACAACCGTAACTCAAGGGAGATCTCAACAGCAACAAACCTAAAATTAAGAAAGACATAATCATATCCCCTTAGAATTTGAGTACATATATATATATATATATATATATATATATATATATATATATATATATATATATTGCTATTGGCAATTTTGAAAAAGTCATTGCAGCTATATGAATTGTGCATTTTCTTAAGCTTGGTTTACTTTTCAGTTGTTATCAAACAAGGAAAATCAAGCCAAACCTCAGCAGATATCTATTTAAATTTTTACAGTCCTTAAATTTTTTTTTACAAGGTGTTGAACCTAAATAAAACTTCCCAACAAACCAGAGCATTCAGACTGTTGAGTAATTGGTACACACGAGAACTGTTAATATTCTTTTGCAAAAAACCAATTTTATAATTATGGAAGTCACCTGTCAATGTGGCAGCCCAGCGTTATTACCCAGGCTGCCCTGATAACTGCCAGGCACTATATTTATGAAATTTAAACCTACAGTTCCCCATGTCTTTTATCTCGTAGGCAAATGGAGTCTGGTACTCCCCTTAATTTTGAACCAGAAATTGTGACTTAATCAAAACTAACAGCCAGTTCATATGAATCCACATGGTTGGCATGGTTTTCAAAACTCTTTTCAAAGCCATCCTATTTGGGACACTCCAACTTGCTCTTCTAACTAGATTAATTCAAAACACCAATTTTGTTTACTTGCCTTCCACAGTGTTTCGAAAACTGTCCGTAGAATTGGAATAAAAAGGAGGTGTGTCGAACACACGGACCTCCAAGCACTGAGTGACATCCTGTGGGGCAGGAAGCCTCTGCACTGCTGGTCTCCCTACATTTCCGGCTGGATTCCTCCTGATTGGACCACCCTCAGTGCCTAGGGAGGAAAAGCATGTACACAGTTAAAGACTATCTACAGGGCTGAGCATTGCTCTTTTTATAAGTGAAGCCACTGAAAAAGTAGGTCCTTATGAAAGAAATATGAAAAGACATGTTTACTGGAAACACATCTAAATTATATTATCTTACTTTTGTGAATTGAGACCATGAGACAACCTGATATATATATATATATATATATCAAGATAGTATTTTGTGGAATTATCATCAATAAATCCCATGAAGGAAAAAAAAATACTGTCTACTCTGGTTACAAGTTAATGCACCCTAGTTAACGTGCATGAGGTTTCATGGTTGAGAGTTTGTCTAGCAAACGTTACTGAGTCTTTTTAGTTTCTTTTTTTTTTTTCTCAGTGGTTTTGAATATTAATTTGCCTATGGACAACCTCTGCTAACTCAACCATTCATGTCCTGTGACTTATAGGCCTGTAAAATTTCCATATCAGAATGAATGGGAAGCACAGGACATCCAAGAGAAAAACAGGTTTGAGAAATGCTGTAGAGGGTGAGCCAGTGCTTTCTGTCTGATGAACCATGAGGGCTGAAAGAAAGACAAGTGTCACTAACTCACTTTCCAACTACTAAACTCAGCGAAACAACCAAATAAAAGTGGAAGTATGGCATCTCTAAGGAAAGGTTAATCCAAAGACACGATATATTGGCCTCCCGAAGATGTCAATGACAAAACTGTAGAAATGAATAACATCCTCTATGTCAGAAATTGATGGAAGAAATAATTGAGGAAGACACAGTAAGACTCTTACTCAGTGAGACACATAATGTGATTGATGCAGGCTGTTTCTCTTTATTCTTTTCTGTGTTTGAGTTTTGAAATTATGTGTGTGTGTGTCTATGTATGCACATGTAGAGGTGAGAGGACCACCACGTGGGTCTTAGGAATTGAATTCATTTAGTCAGTCTTGGCAACATGAGCTTCTACTTGAGGAGCCATCATTCCAGCTCCCTTTATCATGCTTGATAAATATAATGTTTGATGTTTATATTTGAATCATCACAGTGGGCAATCTCAAAATTTGCATAACCCAGAATAAGTTCTCTTCAACTCCTCAGGATGTTGTGAAGCGTGTTACATTGAATGATAGAGAAAGCGTTGGCAAAATGAAATACTCCTGCTTTTATGTTTTTCTCTTGTACTATGTTCTTATACATTTACTCTTTTAAAATTATCAATTCTAAAGCTAGAGAGAGAGCTTATAAAAGAAAAACAATTGAGGCCTGAGTTTGACCCAAGAACCCACAGGAAATAAAATAAAGTCATTTAGGGCACACTTGAAATATTGAGTATTGAGCAACGACGCAGGTGTGGTCATGAGCCATTGATGGGTAAGAAACATTGTCCTATCTCCCTCAGAGTTAGGAGGATCCTGGAGCTGGTTCTCAAGAGACATTAGTAGTCTGACAGTTGAATCTCTGAGTCAGAAACCAGCCTGGACTACGTAGTAAGTAGTAGGACCAGCCAGAGCCACACAGAGAGACACGGTCTCGAAAACAGAAAGGTAGGCGAAGCTAAAAGAATGACAACCGAGGATGTTCTATGGCTTCCATGCACATAGATAAATGTATATCTGCGGATTCATTCATGAACATGAACATACACACACGCACACACATGTCTAATCATCAGCATGGTTAGAAAATGTCTCAAATGCCCCAGCTCTAAATATAGCAGTCTGGTGAGAAAGATGAATGTGTTAGTCTGTGAGGATCTGCTTACCTTCAATTTCATTTCTCTGTCACAAGGTGGAAGCAACTGCTCAGGTGTTAGACTTCTAAAGGAAACGTCTATGTATTATAAAATAAAAAAAAAAAAAAAAAACCCATGAACACACAGCTAAATGCTTTCCTAATGGGGAACACGTACTTAGTTCCTTTGATTTGTTCATAGCTGTTCTCTCTCTAAGTTTCTAGCAACACAAAAGTTGGTGCGTTAGATCCAAGCAGAGGGAGGCATCGCAAATGCACTGATAAACCGCAGCTCTACTTTTCATATGGAAAAACCAAGGCTTTAAGTTACCTGAAAGAATAGTTGAGATAGAAAGAAGAGAAAGAAACAGTTGAAGAAGAAAAAGAAGAAACAGCAGAGAGCCACAATAATTTAGACTGGGTTAGTAGCACAAGGGGTGGGTGGTTAACCGTTTCATGGAAGAAAATGAAAAGCTCCTTAAGAATCTGGTATAGATCGTACATATTCCAGGGCAGGGGTACAATGGGCAGGCGTGTGGACACTTTCTTTAGGAGAGTTGAGAATGGCAAGTCTATCATAGTTGCTACTTCTTCCTATTCAGAAGGGCATCCCTATGAAAGGTATCCGTTTTGGATTTTAGTCCTCGGGCTGAACAAGCATCGACTTTTCCTTCTCCACTTTCCTCCTTGTTCTGCTCCCGGAGCACATTTCAGATTTTCTCGGGAGACATTTTCAGTGAAAATTCCAGCCCAGGACACATGACTGCTAAGCAGTTCTGGGTGTATTTAAGAGGATTAATCTACACTAGGCCCTTTGAAAAGGAAGTTAAAAATATGCTGATGGGATAAAACAGGCAAGTGCTTTGTGTTTCCCAGGGGGCACCCCTTAGACTCTGGATTCTCCTGAGTGCACCTGCTGATTCTCTGAAGAGGGAAAACAGATTTCATTCAGAAGGGCCTTGCTGGCAGTATATAGGCTCTTATAGCATAAAGAATTAGGAATAGTAGCTGTCCTTGGGGTCTTACTGTTGCAAAGTGTTCCCAGGGTATCGTAGTCTTCTAAGGCCTCGCAGACTACTCTCCATTGTGAAAAGACCGAGTTGGGGCTTATAAGAGTAGAATCGAAATTGCTCCTGGACCCCATCAAGTCGTCGGTGCAGATGTCACAGACGTTTTTTCCGGTTGCGAAGTTCCAGTAAGGAAGGGAGAATGAAGGCTCCTGCAGCATCTCCTAGACCACAGACATCCATTAGTGGGCCAGCTTCTGCTAACATTTGTGTCTCCACTTGCCTGACCTTGGCGTTCTTTTGCCTTTAGCTCTCTCTCTGTGCTAAAGAACCAGTGAACGCATCAATAATGTCTGGGATCCCAGAGACTCAAGGACCCTATTGAGCAAAGTTTGGAATTTAGTTGGGGGGAGCAGAAGCAATGAAACCCACTTCATGAAGAAATTTCTGCAAATAATTTGGGGGAGGGGGAAACATAGTTTTCATTATTGGCAGATAATTGTGTTGCTATTGGTGATATGCCGATCCTTGATTTTTCAATCTCCTCCCCATTTTTATTTTTAATTGAAACACCATGAAATCTTAGCAGTGTGTGACTTCAGCTTTGGAATGAATTGTGGAATGGTAATTTGGTGGGGGGGGGTGTTCTTGCTTATAATGTGGTCTGAATGACTGTAGTTAGATTCTGGTTTGCTGACAGACCTCATGTTTTGTCTCACACAGACTATTTGCAAAGCTCTGAAAGAGTTTTGTCTAGAGACCTACACCACAGTGCTGAACTATGAGGACAGGCATCTGCCCGAAGCTAGCAGACAAAATGCTAAGTGGAAGCAGAATTAATTCTGCACCTATTGTTCTTAAGACCAGTGAGTAGCCTAGTTTTACACTCAGAAACCGTCTCGCATGTTATTGAACATGCACAAAACCAAGGACACATGCTTATTTTACTGGATTCCTAAAAAGACCGCTTCTCTCATTTGTTTGTCTCTTAGCCCTTGGGGAGTTACTTTGAGGGGGGGTCGTTTTAGTGCGAAGCTTCCTTTGCCTTCTGTGTCTTTCCAGCAACTGGTGACTTCTGCTCTTTAATTGTAGCTTCCTGCTAGCAAGCACCTCCTTATCCTTAGATGTTTTAGAAAGTCAGGAGCTGTTCACGGTATCTGCAGTTATCCATCTCTACAGGTTTATATCACCTATACAGAAACTGTTGTCATGCCTCACAAAAGGGAGTGACAACTTTCAAAGCCCGTTGTGAATCAAGAACAACCGTGGTTGGCAGCTAGCATTTGGGCACACCCATATGGTGCTGCCTTGTGCTCTGGGCTAAAAGAAATTGTAAGCCATTGAGGCGGAAGCTACATGTGCAGACCTGCGGCTTTGAGACACGTCCCACCTGCCCCTCCTTTTCGTTGAGCCATTGGGAAAACGTCTCTCGGGAATGAAGATCTAGAGCCAGTTACAGGTGACAGATTCATTTATTCACAATCTATTAAATGTCTTTCTTGTAAGCAGAACTCTAAAATATGATGCCAAGGAGACTAGACGGGCTGTTCAGTTACCCTCACAGTGCTCATATGTGGACCCCTGTCAACGATCTGACTGTGTGCTGTAGTTCATCATTTCTGTCTCTTTTACCCATTCTGTCCCCCTCTGAAATGCTAGCACAGCAGGGCAGCACTCAGTACACTAACAAATGTGTCTGGGGGTGGGGTATTTGGGTACCTTTTTCTGTCTTTAGGTAATTTTAATGAATTGTAAGAGCTTAACTTTGGGATGGAGAGTCATGACTGTTATATAAGGAAAAAAAAAACCCCTTAGTTTATAGAGTTAATAATTGAGATCCAATGATAAATAATTTTAGCTGGGCAGTTGTGGTGCACACCTTTACTTGGAAAACCAAAACTAACCAACCAACTAGCTAGCTAACTAACTAACTGACTAACTAACTGACTAACTAACTAACTAACTAACTAACTAACTAACTAACTAGGGTTGAGCTGGGAATTAGATCTAAGGCCTTGGGCTTACTAGGCAAGTGCTCTAATACCAAGCTAAACTCACAACCCCTACTGCTCACTCTTTGAATAACAATATTTTTCCCAAAAAGTAATTTATCACTGAAAAGGCAATAATTCGATAATTATGCTACCAGATACACTGGCGTGTCTTGAGTACAACTGCTTATAACCAAACTAAACCACCCAAACAACTAACCAAACCAAAAAAAAAACCTTGATGTTACTATGCTAGAGTTGAGGTCTATTTTATGTTTCCCTTCGAAAGTCTAGTTTTCAATTGGAAATTCATGTCTAAAGATGAGTCATTTTGAGGTCCTTTTAGAAAAAAAATGGTATATGAAATGATGTTTTGCTGTATATAAATATATATGCATATATATACACATTACACATGCCCATACATACACACAGTGAAATGATTACTACCTCCAAGAAATTGAACACATCCATTATTTCTTTACAGCTATATGATGCTTTTTAGTGGGGTTTTCTGTAAGCCCCACTGTAAAGTGGTAGGGGATATAGAAAATATAGTTTGGTGAAAATGAGAGGAGGTAGGCTCTAGAACCATCAGCTGTTTTGATGGTTATGCATGAAGAGAAGGGTGAGACATGCAGGTGTGCCACTCCCCAGGGGGTGACAACTGCTTAATTCCACAGAGGAAGACCTGGGAAGTGAGGTTTTTGCTTTTTCTGTTTTTGTTCTTTTGTTTGATTGTTCCTTTTCTCCAGTTATCAAGCTATAAAAAACTTCCAAACTTTTAAGACTTGTCTAAACAGGTTTCCATTTCCCCCTCATCATTAACATTACTTTCACTTCACTGCCCAGAAGACAACAGGTGATAAATGATCGAGCAATCGGTGTGGGAAGGAAATTATCTGAAAGTCTAGAGCACCCTGATAACGTGACTGCTTTGTCATGGCTCATTTCTGTCATCCAGTGCAATTCGAATTACATGTAGGGACCTGAAAACCAAGAGTTAGCATACCTGCATGTCTCTCTCCAGCTGCAGCAGATGGTACCTGTGCCATGTGAGAAAAGCTGGTCCTTCGTGTGAGAAATCCACTTCACCAAAGCTTTCCTGCCCTGCCCCAAGGAAGGTTTTCTTGACTGAGTAATAGTGTGTCCAAACAAAGTAGTTGTAAATGGAAATGTTCTCAAATTGTGGTGTGTTGCCATCTGGTCCCAGCATGTCTTCTGACCTCCTTGTAGCAATGACAAATTGAGGGTGGGTTGTGCGCTTCGCCATATCCAAGGCCCTCACAAAGTGGCTCTTTTCTTCTGTACTTAAGTCAAGAAGATTTCTCCTGACTTTCAGCATGAAAAGATTAAGATGTGGAAATTAGCACAATCATATTAGGACACACTGTGCCCCCAGTATCCATTGATGGCTCCTGCTCAGATCTTTCTACATTATTTACCTGGTTATCACTTTCAATGCTTGGGACCAGATATAGTTTGGAGTTTGCACATTTTGAAGTATTTTCTTATATGTTATATTCTAGGCGTTGGGTCCAAAGCTAAACGTAAGATCCATTTGTTTCCTACCCACCTCATTGCACACAGAGCCTGGAGACAGTTTCAGCCACAGTTTCATTAGCTTTGTGCTTAAAACAAAGATTAATAGTATGAAGCTTTCTCTTTGGAATGCCATGCTGTGGTTCAAAGATTTCAGAGTTTGGATAATGTTGGAATTATGATTTTATAGATGTCCAATCTGTATATTATTAGAAATACTCTTCATTGAATCTGTGTTTAGAATGATCTCTCTTCTTTTTTCTCTTTGTCTCAGCAATTTACTCTTTCATTTCTAAAAGCTTTCTTTAATATTACATGCAGATTTATCACTCCTTGCCAAATAAAGATGATCATATTTATTTCTGTGCATTATTGACTTTTTTTAAAGTTTAATTTGGCTTTATTTTATAGCCCCCTGAAAATTGTGTTTTTTTGCCACTGGAGCTTTGTTTGGAAATGTTAGTCTGTTTTTTTTTTTGGGGGGGTGTTGACATTTTTTATTGGATATTTTGTGTATTTACATTTCTAATGTTACCCCCTTTCCTGGTTACCCCTCTTCTATCTCCATTCTCCCTGCTTCTATTAGGATGCTTTCACTCCCACCACCCCACTAGATGTCCTTCAACAGAGGAGTGAATACAGAAAATGTGGTACATTTACACAATGGAGTACTACTCAGTAATTAAAAACAGTAACTTCATGAAATTCTTAGCTAAGGAGATGGGACTAGAAAATATTGTCCTGAGTGAGGTAACCCAGTTACAAAAGAACACTCATAGTATGCACCCACTGATAAGTGGATATTAGTCCAAAGGCTCAGAATACCCGAGAAACAATTCACAGACCATATGAAGCTCAAGAAGAAGGAAGACAAAAATGTGATTCCTCACTCCTTCTTAGAAGGGGGAACAAAATACTCATGGGAGGAAATACAGAGACAAATAGTGGAGCAGAGATTAAAGGAAAGGCCATTCAGAGACTGCCCTACATGGGGATTCATCCCATATTCAGCCACCAAACACAGCCACAATTGCTGATTTGCTGATGCCATGAAGTACTTGCTGACAGGAGCCTGATATGGGTGTCTTCTGAGAGGCTCAGCCAGAGACTTAGTGATAAGGATGAGGATGCTTGCAGCTAACCATTAAAATGAGTACGGGACACCAATAGAGGAGTTAGAGAAAGGACTGAAGGGGCTGAGGGGGTTTGCAACCCATGGGAAGAACAACAATTTCAACCAACCAGAACCCCCTCCCCCAGCTCCCAGGGACTAAACCACCAACCAAAGATTACAACGGAGGGACCCATGGCACCAGCTGCATATATAGCAGAGGATGGCATTGTCTAGCATCTATAGGAGGAGAAGCCCTTGGTCCTGTGAAGGCTTGATACCCCAATGTAGGGGAATGCCAGGGTGGAATAGCGAAATCTATTCTCAACAATAAAAGAACTTTTGGGGAAATCACCATCCTTGACCTCAAGCTGTTATAAAAGCAATCGTTATAAAAACTGCCTGGTGTTGGTACAGAGACTGGCAGGTCGATCAATTGACTATCCAGAAATGAACCCATAAAACTATGGCCGCTTGATCTTTGACGAAGGAGCTAAAACCATCCAGTGAAAAACAGACAGCATTTTAAACAAATGGTGCTGGTTCAACTGGAAGTCAGCATGTAGAAGAATGCAAATTGACCCATTCTCATCTCCTTGTACATATCTCAAGTCTAAGTGGATAAAGGACCTCCACCTAAAACCATATACATTGTAACTATTAGAAGAGAAAGTAGGGAAGAACCTGGAACACAGAGGCACAGGAGAAAATTACTTGAACAGAACACCAATGGCCTATGCTCAAAGATCAAGAATAGACCAATGGGACCTCATAACATCCAAAGTTTCTGTAAGGCAAAGGACACCATCAATAGGACAAAATAGCAATCAACAGATTAAGAAAGGAACTTTACCAATCTTATATCCGATAGAGGACTAATATCTAATATATACAAGGAACTCCAGAGAACCAAATGACCCTATTTAAAAATTGGCTACAGAGCTAAACAAAGAATTCTCAACTGAGGAATATCAAATGGCTGAGAAGCACCTAAAGAAATGCTCAACATCCCTAGTCATCAGGGAAATGCAAATCAAAACAACCCTGAGATTCAACCTCAGACCAGTCAGAATGGCTAAGATCAAAAACTCAGGTGACAGCATTATTGGCATTTTTAAAGAAAATCCAACTTCTTTGTTCTTAGTTTTTTTCAATACATGGTTTCTCTGTGTAGCTCTGGCTATCATGGAACTCATTCTGACCTCCAACACCTGCCTCTCTCTCCTGAGTGCTGGGATTAAAAGTGTGCAATTTTCTGTTTTGTAAACATAAATCTTAGAAAAACAGGGCAGACAAACACAGCCTAGTGGTTAAAACAGAGACTTTCTGTCTTTTCGCACACTTTTTTTTAGGCTTAATTTGCACGTCATATCATATTTGGATGAAAAGAACTGATTTATGAAGACATGAAAAGGACCAGGAAACCCACACACACATCAGTTAGGCCGGGGTTTCCATGGTAAGGACCCCTCAAAAGATAGTCTGGGAAATCCTTGGTCAGTGTCTGGCACGTGGAAATCAAGGAAGTACTGTTGCTGTTATTGTTTGATTACTGGACACGCCTGCTCATGGGTCTGAAATGCTAGAGCTCCCTCACTACAGTGAGGGACTGTGAGTTATCAGGGCTGCTTGGAGAGGAGAGACTGTATCTTTAGAGCTAGCTAGATCTCAGTGGGAATGCTATGTCTGCTAAAGGTCCAGATCCGTGAGTTTGGCCTTTCCGAATCTAATGTACAAGGATTATTACTTTACAGAAAAACCAGTTCCTAACATATAAGTATTTTTGAAGGAAATGCCGTGTTATGTAGAGGGGACATATGCATGTATGTGAAGACCAGAGGAGAGAGGGTCAGGTCTCATTTTCTTGAGACGGGGTCTCTCACAGGAGCTCATCATTTTTTTTTTTTTTTTTAAACTTCAGTGCTCCAGAGATGCACCTGTCTTCCACCCTGAATACGGAACATACAGTCGCAAGTGGCCACACCCAGTTTCCTAAGTGGATGCTGGCGATCTGACATCAGGTTTTCTTGCTGAGGCAGCAAACGCTCTTACCATCCGCGAAGCCACCGCTCCAGAGCTATGGAAATACTATTAGTTACCAGGTGTGGGTTTCAGTCCCACCAGACGCATCTCTTTGACTTTCTAAGCTTCGGTTTGCTCAACTGGGAAAAGTGGGCTGAACTGTGGAATTTAAGGTGACTTTTGACTGGCGTGATTCAGGAACCACATAGCCTTGAGTCTGACTCAGTGAAACTGCCCCTCCTCCCGTATCTTTCTACTCACCTGTGAGGGTTTTCTGGTCGCACGCAGCTCCTCTCCACCCAGGACGGCAAGCCCCACAGTTATGTCCTGAGAAATTCCCATTGCACTGACACGTCCTATTGAAGAACCGTAAAGGCCAGCGTTCTCGGTCATCCCTACCGTCATGGGGATAGTGGCGACTGTGGGGTCTGGAATCTGCAGTCACAGCCACACACCTGCCCCTTCCTGATGATGAGCCACAGCGGTCGGTCCCTGGTCCAGAGGAAGGGAACAGGTCTGGACAACACATACCACTTCTCAGAGCCTCACTATTGGCACACTCTCGTGGAAACTGAGCCCAGACCAGATGAAGCAGCATCAGGGAAAGGAACACAGAGGCCAGGGGATGGACTTTGTAAGATTTCATTCTTCTAGAAGCAAGAGGGCAGGACCCAGGTCTAGTATACCGCTCTTTGCATGGAGAATACAATGGCACCACGATGAAAATACAGCTGGAAAAGAAAAGGCAAAAACAGGGTTGCGAAAGTTCTTTTGGGAACTCTTTCAACACACTCCCGAAATGGAACCCTTTCATGGGAAACGACGTTTCTAAACAGAAGTTAAAAACAATTATTTATTTTAAAAATTATCTGGCAGGTATAAGACCTAGGTCACAGAATCCACTCTCCTGGTATGTGAGTGTTCTTATTTAACATTTCTACCCATAAGAATACTATTCTAGGGCTGGGGAGGTGGCACAGTGGTTAAGAGCATATACTGCTCTTGTAGGGTTCAGAGCCTTGCACCCACATCAGATTGCTCCCATCTTCTTATAACTGACACTCTGGAGAATTCACCTCTGCCCTTTATGGGAACCTTCTCTCGTGCACACATATTCATGTTATTCATGTGCATACACACATTTAAAAAGCATCAATCTAGACTAAAAAGACTTTACCTACATGTCTTTTACCAAAATCGCCCACTAGCAGGTGACCACCAGAGTAATATCTAACCACGGATATGAAAGGAGAATGGGGAACAGGTTTACAGCAAGCAGAACCTCCTTCATCCTCACAGAGCTTTGGCCACAGTATACCCACCACAAAGCTGCTCACCAGTACCATCAACTCCTGGAAGGTTTCTCTGCTGATCTCCTTCAGAGCTGGTGTTGGATGTCTGCTTTCCCCCTGATGGCAGCTGTTAATTGCATGTGGGTTTCTGCCAGACAGTAAGTCCCAAAGCCAGACCACTCACAGGGAGAGGGGCTGGTCCTCTCTTCCAGCTCTCACTAATCCCTTCTCACACCAGTGAATTCTCCTGCCCTTTAACTACTCAGTCAGCACATGACTCCCTCCCCACCGGTTTCCTTGTGATGGTTCAAGTCTTAAGAAAAGGTCAGGCTGATTTGGAAGATGTATCAGAGACACTGAAGAGCTCTTGTTTTCCTGGTAGTGATTTTTTTTTTCCTTACTGTATACCACAAAGGAAGAAACAGGAGGAATAGCTTTCTCACTCTCACAAAGGCCAGGGTAACACTTGTATCCTCTATTAGCTTTCGGTTGTTCTCTTTTAAAGAGACATTTTTCTCTGGGAAGTTGAAAACTCACACATATGTAACCAACATTCAAATGTAAGCCTGAGTTTGGAAGACACAATTCCTCTTTAAAGCTTGTCAGAATTCATGATCAGTGTTGGCTGGCCTTTTGATGCTAAGCTAGAAGTATACAAAAACTATACAAAACAACCAAATGTGTGTTTAGCAACCAAAAAGACAACTAGGGATATAGCTCTAATTAAGTCAGGAAAGAGCAAGAGTATGGGCTTCTGCTTTTACGTATGTATGTGTGCCGGCCACATCATCTGTTCGAACTGGAGTTGTCTTAAACAGTGTGTGAGTTAAGATGCCTGAAACCCAGAAGTCATTCTCCTTTTCTCTTTTAGACAATTATGTATACAACCTATTAATGTGTACCCATTCTAGAACATTCCTTTGGATGCTTATGAGAAAACCAGGTCATTTCTGTTGGGGACTTATTCCATAAACAGGTGATACATTTAACTTCTGTATCTCGAGGCAAATTTAATCTCATGAATGACCAATCTTTATAAGTAGGCTTTAGTGACTAGATTTTTTCCCCCCACTAGCACTGTCTCAAAAGTGTACTTGGGTTGCTGCCTATGAAATACTACAGCAAAATTTTATAGTTTTTATGGCAGTTTGACATATCATTCTAATAATATATAATAATGTATTTATTCATGCTCCAGTTATTGGACTCTTGGGTTGTTTTTTAATGTATTTTTTATCTTGTGAAAAATACCAGTATAAATAGTTTTCAAATGTTTTCTGATATATATATCCATGACAAATATCTGTAGAAGGAATTATCTTGAGGCTTGAGAATGCACATAAAGTAACTCTAAATTATTTTCTAAAGTGTTTCTATCATTTTCCATTTTTTGTCAGCATTATTCAAGGTTAACATTTAGTGCTAATAAATTGATTTGTCAGTTCTGCATTGAATCATTTGGCCTTCTTCTCAGCTTTACTCTCTGTGGTTTCAGTTCCTCGTAGTTTGCTGGCCTGAAAATATTAAACAGAAAATTCTAGATATGAGCAATTGATAAGGCTTTATTTAAACTGCATGCCATCTTTGAGAAATGAAGAAAACTCGTATCAGCCTTCTGGACTCACTTCATCCTTGTTCTGTTTCCATAACACCTACGCTCTGTATCCTTTTACTAACATGATGCTCTGACCTCTGTTTAGCTCCCTGGTCTTTGTGCTCCATCAAGACACCCAGGACATTGGATGAAATGTAGATGAGGGTTATTGTGAAAGAATGTGAGGCACTTTCAAGGCTGAGATGGACAATAGCCAGAGGTATCATTCTGTAAACATACATGTTTAGATGGGATATGTAGTGTTTGTAAAGTTTACAGAAAGCAGCTTCCTTTCCAGCAGTGGGGTGGACAGGTCTGTTTGAATTAATTCTTAAGGGAGAAAACAACGCTACATGTTTAGAAGGCTTTCATTGACATAATAGCCATGTGCCCTCTCTCTCTCTCTCTCTCTCTCTCTCTCTCTCTCTCTCTCTCCCTTACCCCTTTACCCCTCTCTTCCTCTCTCTCATAGTTTAGAAAGCTATATCCCTATCCAGTAGATATCACTATTTTGGCCAGTAGTCAAAGACCTGGGGTTTCAGCTCCTGGTTTTATAAGCTGCTGATTATGAAGGAGCCTCATTAATGTCATTAATGTTCCAGCCTGCTGATCCTTGACTAGCTGGAATCCAAAAAGTTTTATGTTTTTTTCCCAGTGGCCTCATGCTATGTACATAGCAGCTTTATTCATAATAACCAGAGACTAGAAACAACTTAAATATCCCTCAACTGAAGATGGATAACGAAAATGTGACACATTTCTACAACAGAATACTATTCAGCTATTAAAAACAAAGACATCATGAAACTTGCAGACCAGTGGATGGGTACTTGAAAATATCATCCTGAGTTTGCTAACCCAGTCCCAAAAGGTCATGCACAGTATGCACTCACTTATAAATGGACATCAGCTGTAAAATACAGGACACACATGCTACATGCCACAGACCCAAAGAAGATAAACACAAGGAAGGTATAAGAGGCACAAGAGAGGACTCTTGAACCTCACTTAGAGAGGGGGAATAAAATAGCCATAAGAGGTAGATGGAGGGAGGTAGGGGATATGGAGATGTGGAATGGTGGGGAGCTCAGAATCAGGTGTGGGGAAGGACAAGAGCGATGGCCAGATAGCCATGAGAATGAATGGGAATCTGTAACTGACTGGGTTTGGGAGGTGGGAGGGGGCATCTCCATGATGAGACAGAGACCAGGAATAAGGGAGGTGCCCAAGAACCAATGGGGGCCACCTTAGCTGTGATGACTATAATGGGAATGCAGAACCTTAATTGGCCACCTCTTGTAGCCAGGCAGGAACCCTAGGGGAGCGACCAGGACTCCAATCTACCCACAACACGTTTGACCCAAAATGTATTCCATTTGTAAGAAATGCAGTCACCGGGGGATAGAGCAGAGACTGCGGGAACGGCCCAACAAAACCCAGCCTAACTTGAGACCCATCTCATGGGCAAGAGGCAATCTCTTTCACAATGATACTCTGTTATGCTTGCAGAGAGCAGTCTAGTGTGGCTGTCCTCAGAGAGGCTCCAGCCAGAAGCTGGCTCAGATACAGACACCCACAGCCAAACAGTAGATGGAGCTTGTGGACTTTTATGAAAGAATAGGAGGAAGGGTTGCTGGCCCCAAAGGAGATAGAAACTTCATGAGAAGATCAATAGAATCAACTAACCTGGACTCTTTGGGGTCACAGAATCTGAACCACCAACCAAAGAACACACACAGGCTGGACCTAGACCTCCTCACACATATGTAGTAGATGTGTAGCTTGGCTTTTATGTGGGTCCCAAACAAACTGGAGCTGGAGCTATTCAAAAGCTGTTGACTGTTCATGGGATATGTTCTTCTAGCTGGGCTGTCTTGTCTAGCCCCAGTGGGAGAGGATGCACCTAGCCTTGAAGAGACTGGTGTACCAGGGCCGGGGGATATCCAGGGCCTCCCCACCTGGGCAAAGGAGAAGGAGATGGGAGATTAGAGATCGCAATAAATGGTCATTTCTATCTCTTGAGTAAAAAAAATGACGAACTCGTGTACAGTGAGCTCACTTTGCCTTTTGGCAGGTCTCAGTGTGGTTCAGAATATCTGAATATATGTCTTATTTTTGAAAACTCTAGTTGAGTTTATAGGACATTTATTGACTTAATATGTGCTAGCACTAGGGGAAAGGGCAGGAAGCACATGTTGCCACTCCGAATTATTCTTGTGTCTCTTCCTAGAGTTCTAAAATCAAGCCTGGGGGAGAGGAGTCACCTGAAAAACAGATGTTTAAAAGCCCACATGCTCTCCTTCTGTGTACCCACCTGTTCCAGTGTAAATAAATACCACATGTCATGATACATTAAATGACAAAGAGACAGAGACTGTCACTGTCATCCTCACACCATTTTGTCTAATTTATGTCGTCTTCCCAAGACTGCTGCCGAATTCTACATTAGCCCAAGGATGCGCAGAGGGCTGTACTCATGTAAAACACCATACTGGCTCAGTGAATAAGAGCCCTTTGGTTGGCTGAGTCTCGTTTCCTCATATGCAATAAACACATATTGTTAGGTTACATGAAGCTTACGTAAAAGTAAGTGCTAGGGTCAATGTGGAACCACACTGAGACCAATCACAGTATCTTAAAGTGAACAGTAAATAGTGAACTGATGCAGATTCATGACTGTCTCAGACAGAAATGCATTAACACAATGTTTGGTTTACTGCTGACATCCAGACACCAGAAAAAGTGAAGAAAAAAATGTCAACAGCCTTCTCTACAAAGAGTGCATCCCATAGATAGATACCCTGTTCACCAGATTGTAGGTGTCACCTACTGCAGGACACTGGTGCTGAGAATATGAAGGAAAAATACACATATTGCCCCCCCCATCTAATTCTGTGGAAAGGTTAAAATATCATCAACCATTATAGTGTATGTCAGATATGAATGATAAAATTCATGTCTGATATCCTGTGGCTCATTGATGGGAATCATTTGTAGGATTGCTTTAGTAACAACTAAGTTGTGTTATTTTTGTCTTAGGCTGATTTCCTTAGCTACATCTAATGCAGCAGGAACCAGGTTACACATTCACAGTAATGAACAATCTCCTAACAGTCTACAGTAAGGGAAAAAATACTAATGTTCAACCAGATAAATTGTATCATAATACACTTTTGTCAGAGAAATAGATTAGAGTTAAGAAATAAACAAGGTAACAAGAGCTTACTCGAATGCCAACCTACACAGCTCAGAAGTGAACACACCGACAGCCCCACAGTTGCTCATATTGGTGTGTGTGCCTTGTAGTTATTATCCTTACACTGCAGTTCAGAAAAAGAATGAGACTAAATAGTTTTTCTAATTTTTGAAGTTTTATAACTGTTGGTAAATCAAATACCTAAATTACAGAGAACAGAAGTTTGGCTTAACTTGAAGATACAGAACCTATGAGAATCAAGTGGTTTTTTTTTCCCCTGAGAAATTTGTTAATGAATATTAATGTTTTGTTATTATTTGTTACAAATGTAACAAATGAATAAATTATCCAGTGAGATGGTGTGATATATTATTGAATTTTCTCCTCAGCTGAACTAAGCTTTGTTTATTGGCTGGAACACTGTGGGCGTTAAGGCAACTGGAAGGTATCCATTAGGCCAGTCATGTGTTTTTCCCTCAAGGAGAGGCTTAGAAACAGTGAACACTAGGCAATGTGTTCAAAGAGGCCTGTGCTTTGTGTCTGGCAGAGACCCAGTCAAATACAAGCTTTATTTAGGGGGGAAGGTTTTGCAGTTTTGGTAATGAGGTTTCTAATAAACTGAGCTGTTAACATTTTTAGACGAATCTTCGAACCTGAACAGTAAATTCCAAATACTGGCATGGGACCAGCTAGTGAGAATTTGATTTCTGTTCACTGGAATTGCCTCTTGCTAAAGTAAGATAAAGTAAAATGTTTATTGCACTGAATATTTCATATTCTCCTTTTCTGAGGAAGTTACCATGTATGATTTCACTATTGCATAATCAGTGGATACGTGTGGTGTGTGAGTTATCAAAGCAATCAAAGATAGTCAGTTTTTATGCATTGGTGTAGGATTGAGTGTTTGTGCATTACTAACACCCTGCTCACCTCCAGTATGAACACAGTGTGGTGCCAGTGAAGGACAGTTTTAGGACTTCTAGTCTTCTCAAGATTTTCTCTCTCTCTGTCTCTGTCTCTGTCTCTGAAATATTAAATTTTTGAGGCCAGCCTGGTCTACAGTGCTTGTTTCATGACGGCCAGACTACATGATGAAATGTCTCCAAACCAAAACAGAACAAAACAAATCAAAACAAAAATTATGTTTATAATTATAAATTACATGCAACTATCTGTGTGTGTGTGTGCATGTGTGTGTGTGTGTTTACACATAAGTGCAGGTGCCTTTGAGACCCAGAAGTATGGGAGCCCCCTGAATCTGGAGTTATAGACAGTTGTGAACTGTCTGGCTTGAGTCTTTGGGAACAAACATGCCATCTTCAAGGGCAGAACCTACTCTAAATTTCTGAGCTATGTTTCTCCCTCTACCCCTCGTATTGTACTATGGTCAAAATCATGATCTGAGTATTTAAATATCTTGGAAATATGAGTGAATATCGAGGTTAGCACAGTCACATATAAAACAGTTGAATATGTGATTGGTGATTTATACATATAAACACCCACATTTAATGATGCATTTTGAAAAAAAATTGTTTTAAATTTTTCATGCCATATTTGGAAATAACAACCCCCCCAAATCAAACCTATATAACTATATCAATAATAGTGACACAATATAGTCTTCATTTCCATCATAACATGGAAATATAATTACAGGTTTAGTAATTTATTTGGCTAGCTAATGAATATTTAATAAGTCACATGGTTTCACTGTATAAAAAGGCCAACATATATTGAATGACTAGTAAGTCATATCTTTCTTATTAAGCACTTTAAAAAGTCATATATTTAGAATGGAATATATCATATTATAGAAACCAGTTATATAGGTATATCATCTCATGTATAACAATTATATAATATGTAACATAACATGCTTATGTGCAGATGTCAAACAAATATGTTATGTGTAGTGTGCATGAGTTTACATATGACTTTTTGGAACTTTTAGAAAGAAAATCCCTTTTAACTTTCATGTGAAGCTCTGGAATGTCACCCCTGTATGTCCCTTATATGCATGGGTAGAATTATGAAGCACATTTCCAAGAGGAAACCTTACCCAAAGACAACAAGATGTGCTGCTTTCCTTTGCGGCATGAGTGAGGTGAGGTTGGGAACCAAGTAGCGAGAATTCTTTGTCCTCGTTTTTCAACATGATGCTGTATGTGAAGTGAGAGAATGGTGACCTATGTTTTCTCCTTTCCTCCCCTCTTTAAACTGCAATATTCTGTCCTTGAATTTAAACAAACCATTTATTCTATTAAAACTGTATGTGAGTGTCCACCACAGTTGGACCGTATGGTCAAGTTTCTTCTCAATCCCTTCAACTTCCTTCAGCATCTTCTTTGTCACATCTCTCCATAACTCCATGCTCTCCCATTGTACTTTCTAATTAACTAAGTTATTATATTTTTAACGCAATGTGTCCCATTAGTCATATGCCTTTGTTCATGTGGACTGCAGGTTCATTCATTTGTTGTCCAGGGAACTTACCAGTGGCCACACTCCTAAAGAAAGGTGACTTTTCCTTTCATAGCATCCAGCATCTGCCAATAGTTCATCAGCTAAGGTTGGATCTAGATGTCCATTGACTGACAAATCAGCAATGAAAGTCAGTCGTATGTAAACTGACACACACAATTTGACACTAATCACACTATTTATGAAGCTTACAGGTAAGCATATGGAGCTGTATAAGGTGAGAAGGAAATTCAGTATCGGTGTCTGGGAAAACGCTGCTACTTGTTCAAGACCAGATACTGTGACTGCACTTCTGTTTCCTGAATGCACAAGGGTTATGGGTATGGGGGTTGCCATTAAGGGGAAGGCAGCACATAACAATAATCACGGCACAATAATGACCTTTATCAAAAGGCATCACATGTGAAGTGAGGTCCTCAGCAAGCCCACCCAGCAGAAGATGGTGGAAAGATAGCTGCCTCAAGCCTTTTCCAAGTCTGTGCAGTTTCCTTGAATCTTCTGTGAGACACCGCTATCATTTGGTAGAAGCTGCGTTGCCAAGAAACACAGAGTCTGATGGCAGATCTTAGGACTGGAAAAAAAAAAGTAATCACACTTCCAATTTAGTAATACATCAGATTTTCATTTAAAAATAATTTAGCAGTTAAAAAAAAAGGGGGCTTATGAAGGATGGTGGGTGCCCCATCAGAAATGCCAGAAAGATTCTGCTCCTTCTCTGTCCCTGCATTTCTTGTAGACGGGACAAATATTGGGTCAAAAGTTCTGTGGGTGGGTTGGTGTTTTTATCTCTCCGCTGGGCTTCCTGCCTGGCTATAGGAGGTGGCCTTGTAAGGACCAATATTCCCAGTGCTATGCCTCCCCCATCCCAGGTCTATGGCAGTTTCTTTGCCCCATCCCCCACCACTACCAACTGAAAACTCATATTCATTCACTTGGACCTCTGGTCCTCACTCCTGTCTCTCCTCACACCTGATCCCGACACCCCCATCCCCTGTCCTACACCCTCCCATACACAGTTCTTTCCTACCATCTGCCTCCTAAGACCAGGAGGGGTGGCAGGGACTGGGATGTGCGATAAACAAACAAACAAACAAATAAATAGCAAAGATACTATTAGAAACATAGGAAGGAGGAAATGGGGAAATAAAAGGGGCAAAAATAAATTGAAAAAGAATGGAAAAAAGCCCCACAGAAATGTCAGAAAGTTTTCTGATAACTTTTAGTGGAATCTGTACAATTGCCTTTCAGCTGAATCTCATGGAAGCATTTTCTCAACTGAGGCTCCTTTCTCTGTGATAATTCCAGCTCGTGTCAAGGTGACACAAAACCAGCCAATACAGCCAGTGGTTCTTGTTTATTATCATTATCATCATCATTATTATCATCATTATTATTAAATTTGAACATTTTAAAATTAACTTGTTAGGTTATGTTTCTTATGCAGAATTACAAGTGACTTAGTAAAATAGAATATTATATTTTTTCTGAGATACTCATTAATTTTCCTCTAACACACACACACACACAGCAAACAAAATAGTAACACGGTGAGAGAGAAGATTATACTTTGGCATCAATCGGTAGAAAATTTGAATGTGGAGGGAATGAGACTTCCTTTTGCCGAGAACAGTTGGTGTCTATGAAATGTTTGATGCTCAAAATTCATAAAAGGTATTGTATAAAACCGGTGTATGACCACTTTCTAAATTTTTGAATAGAAGTTATTAAACACTTCCATCATCAGAGTTTGCTACTTTTAAATAAGATACAGAAGATGTTAAGAAATTAAGAATCTTATCCTAAAATCTGTTGAAACTATAAAACCCTTTCTATGTAGCTAGAAATTTTATTCATAAAATCAGATTTACAAAATAAATGTTACAAACACACAGAGTGAGATAAACAAAAACAAAAAACAAAACAAAACAAAGCAAAAATGTCAGAGAGTCTCACTAGAGCTCCATTTCCTAGAAGAGCAGTTAGTCTATGAAATTAAGAGGAGACTACAATTTGCTTATTATATACTGTGCTATTTGTAAGAAGGAAGCTTTGCAACTGATTTTTTTTTCAAGTATGTGTTCTTAATTATGTCTTCTTGAATTGTTGCAGACTTTCTGTGCTCTTCTAAAACAAATGTAAAAGCATTGGCTCCGATAGTCATAAGAGAATCTTGGGAATTATAAAGAAGATGATTTGAGTCTATAGATTTATCAAAGAAATACTTTAATAGTAAGACGACTATTGGAAGTTTTGCCTTGTTACAGGGCATGGCAATCACAGGTTTGTATCCTCCACCACTAGGACATCAGCTAGGGTCACCTTCACTGATTCATTGGTAATGTCTATTGTACTAGGTATCTTCTTCATCCCAGAAATGCACCCCAGGATTCCAGCTACCCAGTACTCTCTCCCTCTGGTCTCCTCACATCAGATTTCTCCCATTCTTGTTTCTACCCAGCACCGGTCCACCCACTCTTTATATACTTACTGTGTTTCGTTGATAAATTAAAATTTGTTACAGGTTTACATGCACAGCAATAAACAGTACATATGAATCTGTGGCTTGAGGGACCTACTAGGGACTGGAAGTGTATCATCTGCAGCTCTTAAATTACTGCTGTGCTAAACAGTCAAGATTTTCAGACAGAAAAAGAGTGGAGTTCCTCATGCTTCCTCCTCGGAGGGGTTATCTAAGCTCTTAGGGGAGGGATTTGATGGTGACCTCTTATTTAGGCCAAGTATTTAAAGATCTCTTGCTCTTCACATAATGTCTAGTTATAAATCTCTGTAATTGTTCCTGTGTGCTGTAGGAGGAAACATCTCTGATGGTGACTGAAGAAGGAACTGATCAATAAGCGTGGCAGATCATCATTAGTAATCATTTCAGTCCTACATTTCTTTTTGAGACAGTGATATTTGGTTTGTCATATGTCCCCGGGCTATCTAGTCTTCAGTTCCTTGTTCTCTAAGCAGTGTTATGGGTTCCATCTTGCAGAGTGGATCTTAAGTCAAATCTGATTTGATTGATTACTCCCACAAGCTTTGTACCACCATGACCTTAGCATATCTTTAAGGTAGGACACCAGTTTTATGGATAGGACTAGAGTGCAAGTAACCATTGGCCACACAGCCAAAGAAAATATCTCTTCCTCCTCCGGCAGACATTAAGTAGCTGTAAAAGCCCAGGGAGGTGCACAGCTTTATGAGTTTTTCATTTTTCCATGACAGAAAAATGTTAATAGATACAGGTCTTGTACTGGTCTTGCAGAAAAAAAAATCAAACGTGGCAAGAGTCCAACAGTGGAATGACCTGTTGAGTTGTCATGTCTGCACGATAGTGTTCCAGAACACTCTGCCCTTTCCTCTTGCTCCTCTTTCATTCTTTTTTAATAATTTTCACATTCAATACAACTTAAAGAAAGAAGAGAGAGGAAGAAAGGAAAAAAGGAAGGAAAGATGGAAGGGAGGATGGGACGAAAAGAGAGAGGGAGGAAGGAAAGAAGGAAGAGGATAGATAGAGTGGAGCTACTAGAGATGGGAAGGAGGGAAATGAATAATGTTTTTGGTTTGTATACAGTTTCTATTTGGTATGATAGTAATCTAGAAGGAATTCAGGAAGTGGGCAGTGGCTATGATGATACACAAAGATAAATGTATTTGATACTATTGGACTGTATCTAAAAACAATTAAGGCAATATACAGTTCATGGTATGTGTATTTTATCATGTTGGGGATGACACCCTTTTAAAATACTGGAGTTTCATTCTCATTTTTCACAGACGAAGGACTAATTGACCAAGCAGCAAAATGAAATTGTGCATAAAGCTGAAATGTCAAGTTAGAGTGTAGAATAAGACTCTCCGGTAAATTTGAATTTTGGAAAAGTGACAAGAGATTTTTAGTGTAAATGCATTGCATCAGAAATAAACCAATATTCCACCCCCATAGTTCAGATAACCAATTAATTCATAAAGCATGAACTCTGCTTGCTAATCCTAGAAATCCTATTGTGTTTTTCAAGGTTCTCACTGTCTCTGACAAGGTCGGCATAAGCAAATTATTTTTGTGAACAATAATGTAACTCTTTTTAGATGAGAAGGGACAAGGTCATTGTTCATTATCCATCTGCATTGTTTTCAAGGAAAGGATATGGACAACTCGATCTGCATAGAGCTGATGTACTCACTGAAATGCAGAGACTAGGCTGTCACCACATGGCTTAAGTCAGCATGGGATGGATAACTGCAGGCAAACAGTAGGGGGTCTTTACCTGGCAACAGTCACCTCTGTGTCGGATTTTTATCAATTTGTTACATTGTTAAGGGTGCTACATAATATCAATATATTTACAAAATTAGTACCCTCCTCTTATCTACCATAGACCTAAGTCTTCAAGGAGACAGGTAAGTATTCTTTTTCCTTCTAAAAGTGAAGGAAGGTTTTTAGCTCTTCAGACTATTGGTCAGTTAACTTCCTAATTGGACACTGTGGGCTTTGCCAGTTTTTGTCTTTTGTTGACTCCTAACACATGGTGTTTGCATGCGTAATTAGGATAACGCAAGCTACAGTTCTTATGATTTGCCAGCTATGCTCTGCTTCGGTTTTCATATGACTTCTTAGGTCAGATCATTCTTCCAGAAGAAATAGTTTGCATTCCTTTCTTCTTTCTTATACCAACTCATGACTCCAGAATAATACCCATGCTCCCAGACTGAAATGCAGCTTTTCAGTGGTTAAGTATCTCAAAGTCCAGCCACACAATTCTGTCTTTGTTGCAGAGACTGAGATCCCAGCTGACGTTTAACAGCCCATCAGTGGCTCCATCTAATACAGTGATGTACACGGACAACCAAAATGCGCCCCCACTGTCACGGAATCTGAATTCATCAAAACCAAGATATTTATAATTCAAATAAGATGCTGGTCTCAATAAGTTTGCACTGCAGTTTGGGATTCAGGTGAGAGGAGAAGGGGGGATGGGAGAGATGTAAAGGAGGAGGAGGGAAGAGAGAGAGAGAGAGATAGAAAGAGAGAGAGAGAGAGAGAGAGAGAGAGAGAGAGAGAGAGAGAGAGAGAGAGAGAGAGAAAGGGAGAGAGAGAGAGAGAGAGAATGGAGTTGCAAATACTGACAATATATCATACCAAACACACATATGAAACAGTCACAGCAGGTGATTTGAAGGAAACTATCAGAGCAGTGAAAAAGACACTAATGGGTTCCCTGGAGCTCTTTTATTTTTTAATGAGGTCACAAAAGTCATCAGGAAGGGGTCTTATTTAACATAAACCATGTTAAAGCACTGCATAATTAGAGAATCTACCTTTATACAGGATGTAGAATTCTGCCTTTATGCATCAACTGAAACAAATTTCTTTTTTTATTTTTCTGTTGCTACAGAGAAGTTATACCTTATCTTCTAAAGCTCCACTCTCTGAGTCTCCTTGCTTGCTTTCTTGTTGCTCTGATAAAACAAAAACCAAACCCAACTTATTTAATACAAATTTATTTAATAGTAAACTTCTAGATAATAAGTCAGTCATTTAAGGAAGCCAAGGCAGGAGTCCAAGGCTAGAACCTGGAAGCAGGAACTGAAGCAAAAACATCGAAGAACATTATTTATTGGCTTGCTCCCTGTGGTTTGCTCAACCTGTTATCTTATATAATCCAGCCTGTGTACAGTGGGCTGTGCCACCCCACAACAAGTATTAATGAAGAAAATGTCCCACAGACTTGTCTGAAGGCCAGAACTGCTGGGAATAGTTTCTCAACCGAGGTTCCCTCTTCCCAGTCAAGGTGAATGTAGTTTTGCTTTGAGCTGACAAGAACTAACCAGGACAGCTTGTTTTCTCCTGGAATTGCATTTATACAGTTACATATTGGGCTGCTTATCTCTATACATACTAGAAACATTGTTTAGTAACTGAAGAGTTAAAAAGTTTTTATTTTAATTGATATACAAAGCAGAGTCCCAGAGTTCATCTTACCAAAGGCCTTTCTCAGGATACTTCTCCCTATTTTATCACTAATTAAGGACCACAGTCTTAACGTTACCATTGAACTAAATCCAGGCTGCTCAGTGATTGAAGGCCAGTCCTCACAAGCCCGAGAGTCAGTGAGAAGGAAAGAGATCCATTCAAGAGATTTATTTATGGGAAATGGAGGGGCTGTTGACTTGGACGTTTTCTTCTGCATGCATGTCGAAGAAGTAAAGGGTTTTATAGTGATTGAAAGGAGGAGCAAAGCAGCAGGCTATTTGTAGAGCATACCTAGAAGGCTCTTCCTCAGTCAGGGCTTCATCTACCTTTCTTGGGTTTTCTAGAATACTGGAGAGGTCCATAACCTTCCGGGAATATCTGTTCCTGTGTCTGTGGAAAAGTCGGTGTCAGCGGGGGGCGGGGGGGTGTCTTAAGTCATTAGTCAGCAAGCTCCAGGTATCTCTCTGCCTATACCATTGCCACAGATTCTGGCCTTAGCTATACACTTTGTATATAGCTAAACCTCCCTAAAGACCTCCCCTGGTACAATGGCAAGTTCTAGCAGGAATGAAAGGTTTGACTCCTGTTGTTCCAAGGCATCATGCATCTAGTTTAAAGGTTGTTGTGGATTTAGAAAGCTGTTCTTGCCTCCTCTTGTGTTAAAGAGTCATTATAGTCATTATATAGTCATATATAGTCATTATATGACATATATAGTCATTATATGTGGGGTTGTGGTCTACTTATTTACAAAACTCCTTTAAGGTTCCAAGATGAGAGCCATCCCAAAGCCTTGGAATCTGGTTCTGCACCCAAACAGCCTGTGAAGGTAGAAATACAAAAACATGGTTTATTCTTCAGAAGCTTAAAGGGTCTAACATTTTATATTTATTTTCTTACCTAAAAAGTGTTGAATTTGCTCTTTAATCCTGAAATTAGTGGATCTTTTTGATTTTTTCCATGAATTTATCTAAATCTATCTTTCACATTTTCTTATTGATCAAAAATATTTATAGGGAAGTGAATGTTACACTAAGAAAGCTCAGAAATAACCTACATGGTGTGGAATTTTTGCCTAAGCGGGTAGGGCTAAACTGAAATGTAAGTGTTTCTGAAAGCCAAAGCAATGCAAGGGAGTTGGTTTGATTAGTTAAAAAGGCAGTAGAAGTTATCTTAGGTGGCCAATCTCTTGTTCACTGGGCATGCTGGAAGATGCTTTTATTTTTCTTTTAACTTATTCATGTTACATCTCACTCACTGTCCCTTCCCACTCACTGCCTCGCACACAATCCTTCCAGCCTCCCTCTCCCCTTTCTTCTCTGAGTGAATGAGCCCGACCTGGATTTCACCCTACCCAGGTACATCAAGTCTGTGCAGGGTTAGGCATATCCTCTCCCATTGAGTCCAGATAAGGCATTCCAGCTAGAAGAAAACATACCACATATAAGCAATAGCTTTTGTTTGGGACCTACATGAAGACCAAACCGTACATCTAACATACGTGCAGGGAGGCCTAGGTCCAGCCCATGTAAGTTATTTGTTTGGTGGTTCAGTCTCTGTGAGCTCCAAGAGCCCAGGTTAGTTGACTCTGTTGGTCTTGGGAAGAACCTTTTAACACTAAACATCTTCATTATTTGAGCTATGGCTGATGACTTATTTGCTTTTCTGGGTAGAAAGAATCTTTAAACTTCTCAGTTTAATAGCTTTTTAAAATGCAAATCTCTGTATTGCAAATTTATCTTCACCCCCCCCCATGTCAAGAAATCATAATTTATTTAATATTCAAGTTTATGGTTCAAGTCTTTAAAGTAAGATTTGCATAAGCTTGTAGGGATATCCATATAAACTACATATTAAAGCTTTCTGGAGTGGCGAAGACACAGACCATACTGTTTTTGATTTGAGGGGAGTAATGTGGAGTGTTGGGGAATGGTGGTTTCCTTCACACATGGAATAGGGTCCTAATCCCTCCTGATGCTACAGGCCAAGGAGTAGTTACCATCTCACATCTCATGGATCTTGCTGCTTTTTCCTTAAGTGCATCAGACTGGCTGGTTCTCAATCTGTGGGTCGAGACCACTTTGGGGCTGACTTACCTCACAAGGGTTGCCTAAAAACCATCAGAAAACACAGATTTATTTTTTAAACATTGGATATATTTTATTTATATTTCAATTTTCTAAGATCCCCCTCCATAAACCCCTTATCCACTCCTCCTCCCCTGCTACTATGAGGGTGCTCCCACATTCTCCCTCTCCTCCCAACTCCCCACACTGACAAGACCCTACACTGGGGCATCGAGCCTTGGCACACCAAGGGCTTCACTTCCCACTGATATCCAACGAGGCCATCCTCTGCTACATGTGCACCTGGAGTCTTGGGTCTGTCTTTAGTCCCTGGGAGCTCTGGGTGGTTGGTATTGTTGTTCTTATGGGGTTGCAAACCCCTTCAGCTCCTTTAATCCTTTCTCTAATTTCTCCATTGGGGACCCCATTCTCAGTTCAATGGTTGGCTGTGAGCATCCCTCTCTGTGTTTGTCTGGACGAGCCTCTCAGGAGACATCTATATCAGGCTCCTGTCAGCATGTACTTCTTGGCATCAGCAATATTGTCTGGGCTTGGTGGCTCTATGTGGGCTGGATCTCCAGGTGGGGCAGTCTCTGGATGGTCTTTGCATCAGTCTCTGCTTAATACTTTGTCTCTGTATTTTCTCCTGTGGATAATTTTGTTTGCCTACCTGAAAAAGGACTAAAGCATCTGCACTTTGATTTTCCTTCTTCTTGAGCTTCATGTGGTCTATGAATTGTATCTTGGGTAATCTGAGCTTTTGGACTAATATCCAAATATAAGTGAGTGCATACCATGTGTACTTTTTTGTTATTGGGGTACCTCACTCAGGATGATAGTTTCTAGTTCCATCCATTTGCCTAAGAATTTCATGAAGTCCTTGTTTCTAATAGGTGAGTAGTAGCACTCCATTGTGTAAATGTACCACAATTTCTGTATCCATCCCTCTGTCGAAGGACATCTGGGTTCTTTCCAGTTTCTGGCTATTTATAGTTAAGGCTGCTATGAACAAGGTGGAGTGTGTGTCCTTGTTAGATGTTCGAGCATCTTCTGGGTATATGCCCAGGAGTGGTATAGCTAGGTCCTCAGGTAGTACTATGTCCAATTTTCCGAGGAACCACCAGACTGATTTCCAGAGTGGTTGTACCAGCTTACAATCTGGCCAACGATGGAGAAGTGTTCCTCTTTCTCCACATCCTCGCCAGCATCTGCATTGTTTGCATTTGCTGCCCTTGCTCAGAAGCCATGTAGATCTTCATTAGCTTTAAAAATTAATTAGGGCTCAGTCCTGTCACTCTAAATGTGATCTTCTCACCCATGTCGGCTGTCATAATTTTCCTTCCACCTACCTTTCCACTGATATAGTTTTTTTGTTTCCCTCTTAGTTCCCATCTTTATGTATTCTCTCCCACCAGAACAACAGTTTCTAAGGAAAAAGCTAGGTGTCGGTCATCTTCAGTGTTGAAGTTGCAGTTCTTGGAACAGAATGATATTTATGTAGTACATATCCACCGCAGAAATAAATGTATGAATTTCGAGTTTATAATCAATAGAGGTGAAAAGGTAAAGGTGGCCAGTCTTCTCACTGTCTCCTCAACCCTCCTAAACTCTTCTTATAAGGGTTGTGAGTTTTCCTGCCAAGGGCAATAAGGAGAATCTCTTCAAAAGAACAATAGGTTGGAATAATACTGTGCTTTACATGTTTTCAATGGGATGCTTAGGGCTTTCTTAAAACAGTGTTTTCTTAAGTAGCCAGTGGTTGAGTTCATCATGTACAGGTAGCAAAACAGGTTTTGTCCCTCCTCACTGTAAGCATGGTGTTTGATGCTGTGTCTAATATACTGGTCTAGTTGTCTGATGCCTTATGTAAGCCAGCTTGAACTGTGACTATGCTGTCACTTTCTCCTGTAACTATTTATTTTCACAATTATACCCAATATACACATACATCTATTTTATGTATATATGAAACTTAGAGTTTTAAATCATTCTATCTCCAGGTCAGGGCTCTTACTGTCCGCCTTACAGCTTTTCAGTGGCCCCTGTTATACTTGGGTTGTGCTATATAGAACCGAATTTGCCTCATTCTCATCTCCCCAGTATAAAAATAGCAATGTCATTGTATATCTTACTCTTCAATGAAAGTAATCCAAATATGCTTGGTTTTCCAGGAAATTCAGATTCTTCCCAAAACATACAGCTGGAAGAGAAGTCTGTCCAGTCAATTTTCTCTTATGTTTTTGGTGTCTAATTCTCACCTGCTCAAAATTTCTGCTTCTGTAGAATGGTCATTGTAACCTTCCCAAAATTCCTTACATCTCACCTTGTCCCTTGTGAATCTGATCCATATGCCTACTATCTTCTTGTTCAAAATATTGTTCTAATCTTAATATTGGACACTACAATTCTGTATCTTAGAGTTTTTTTTCTTGCATTTGGGTTTGCTTGCCTAATAATAAGTTTTTGAAAAAGCTGTTATTTTACTGAAAAGCCACTTTAGTTCTGTTCTCATCATTTTAGGTTTTACAATGCTAAACCATAATGATATGACAATGACTCATTTGAAACCAGAGATAGTATGTCTGCAGTATTCTTGTGACCTTTCTACAGAGAAAAAATAAGGAACAGTGACATGATGACATGATCCTAACTGTGACCAGAGGATCAAATTAGCTAAGAGATTCAGACTGAGACGGTAACTGCCTTCAGGACCAATGATATGATACACAGCCATCATTTTTGATTATAGTCATCCCCATTTGTGCCAAAGTAATAATGATAGAGAATAATAATAAATAACAGTAATGTGTACTTATCTCCTGTCATGTTGCAGGTACCTTGAAATTGCTAACAAACTTTACATAATTTTTATAATCTTATGAAGATATAATATGTTACTATTGTTAATTTCTATATTGAGGATAAATCCAGAGAATTTAAATATATTAAAATGGGAAAATGGAGTTAAATAGAGAGCCCTGAAGCTCTATTCAGGTCATTTCTGTGAACTGCAATACTAATGCCATCTATTAAATTCAAGGAAGAATGTGCTAGCCATGGATCTCAAACATCACTGGATACAGCTGAAACATTTATCTACACATGAGAAACTGAGACTCGGAAGACAAAGAGAGAATGAACCACACTGACCAAGCCAAGTAGGGAAATTCCAAAGAAAGAAGAATAAAACCATCTCACTGCTTTATTCCTTTTTTTCTAAAAAAGGAAAACAACCCAAAGACATTTTTATAAAAGAATATAATTGAATGAATTCCATGGATGTGATTCTCATGGATGCCTGGCATTGTTTACAGAGCCAGTGACGCCAATCTTGTACGCAGGGTTTGCACAAGCGACTCATGACTTGTAAGGCAGACAATGTCATATTGTCTCCCTTCACAAGTTGGAAAGTCAGCAGTTTAGACTTTGAAAATGTTCCGTCCTCCAAAATCAGAACCAGTGATTCTCCTTCCTAATTAAGTTTGTCATGCCACAGCCAGAACTTTGTCAGAGCCACAGATCTGAGAGTGAGTGACGTCAAGAAGAAAATAGCACCTAGTGATAAGTGCAAATAGTTGAGAAATAGATTACTAGTTTCCCAGAAAATCTGCCAGCTCCTAAAACAACCCTCCGCTTTCACATTAGTATCTTAATTATATAGGCACAGCAATTAGTTTTTGGGAGCTAATGATTGCTGAGAAGCAATTAGAAACATACCTACCGTATTGCTTATTCACCAGGAATATGGAAAAACTATTATTTCTAAAACTAAAATGTAAATCAATTTCTCATAAGTTCAGTCTGGTGCTGATGGCTCTGGGGACAGTGACAAAAAACAGCAACATCATAGGGACAGAAAGAAGACACATTGGTGAAGAAGGCAGGTGCAAAGGCTGAGCTGTGTTAGTGACTTTTTTATTGGCTACACATAAAAGGGAAACTTTCTGACCCAGTGTGGACACACACACACACACACACACACACACACACACACACACTCACACACACAGCTGCATGTATGGCTGCTGATTTCCTGAGACTCTGTGCTTTGCCACTGGAGATAATATCTGCACTAGCCTTGAATTAGAAGGAAGCCTTGCTTTTCTAGATGTGAAGGCTTTCTTTGTCATTTAAATACAGCCGTATATATTTGGTGAGAAACTTAGGAATCCTGATAAATAATTTTAATGTTTCTTAGAAACTTGAAGGAAAAAATTAGTTTAATCTTAGACCTAATTATTTTCTGTCTGTAATGGAGATGACACATAAAACTTCACTATTCTACAAAATAGTTCAGACCTTTGCTAATTTTTGATAAAAGTACTCATGTTTGAAAGTAAAATATGCTTAAATGCAGTTATTTCAGTGCTGTGAAATATATTAGCATTTTAAGTTGTACATGCACACAGTAAAAAGTGGATTTACCAAGTTCATTACCTTAAGTTTCCCAAACCCCAACCTTAAAACAGAGCAGTATCATAGGAAACGCACACACACACACACACACACACACACACACACATACTTAAACACATGCACACACATACACATGCCCACCAGTAAACAAATTCCAATATGTTAAAATATAATAAACCTTAATTGTAAATTTATTTAGGGTATATAAATAAGCATTTAGTTTCAGAAAAATAATTAATGTATTTTGATGAAGAGAAAAAGAAACATGTAATTCACAATAATGCTTAAGGAGCCTTTGAGAAAAAGGAATGCTGGTGTTTGATAAAAACAACATAGTAGAACTATGAACAAGTTTTTCCCTTAACTTCTGTGGAAAATGTATAAATCGCTGAGAAATACTAATATGGTCCAACATAAAACACTTCATTAATTTTTATTAAAATCAAAATGGGATTTTGCTGTCGCTATGATTACAATTATTGTTTCAATTTGGTTTTTCCCAATGCAGTGAGACATGTGATAGAACAAAAAACTATGTACTGGAACTGAAGATCACAGTTTATGCTGCTGTTGCTGGTGACATTATGGCAGAAAGTCAATTAGAGAATTTATCTAGGGGCTGGGAGTTGGCTCAGACAATAAGAGACCAGCTGCTCTAGTAGGGAAGAGTTTGACTCCTGCTACCTTCATGGTGATTTCCAATAGACACAGCTCCAGTTTTAAGACTCTGATACCTTCATCTCTCTTCCAAGGGACCCAAGGAAACTGTCTTGGTCAGGGTTTCTATTCCTGCACAAACATCATGACCAAGAAGCAGGTTGGGGAGAAAAGGTAATGCTGCTCATCACCAAAGAAAGTCAGGACTGGAAGGAACTCAAGCAGGTCAGGAAGCAGGAGCTGAATCAGAGGCCATGGAGGGATGTCACTTATTGGCTTGCTTCCCCTGGCTTGCTCAGCCTGCTTTCTTACAGAACCTAGGTCTACCAGCCCAGAGATATAGCACCACCCACAATGGGCTGGGCCCTCTCCCCTTGATCACTTGAGAAAATGCCTTACAGCTGGATCTCATGGAGACATTTCCTCAATGGGGTTTCCTTTCTCCAGCTGTGTCAAGTTGACACAAAACCAGCCAGCACAGAAACTAAAAGTCAAAACTAAAAAGTAAATTTATTTCTTTTAATTCCAGTCTCATACCGATGCTTCTGGGTACAATGACAAAACCAACCAACCAAACGTACTGGCAAACAAACAAACAATCATAAAATCAACACAGAAACAAAAGAAAACCCATTGGTAAGGAAGGCAGGCATAAAGCCTGTGCCATGTTAGTTAAACACAGCAGACAGTTAAACACCATACACAGAACAGAAAATTCTAAAAAATAGTTTTTGTATATTTTGTTAATAAGACAAAACTGGTCAATTAAAACAGTTGTATAAAACATAAATATCTGCAGAAGCAAAGGTGAGTGTCCTGTTGGGCACCTTTACCCACTGCAAATTAGGATGTGGTTATTCATAACACCTATTCTTAGAATGATTTTGCAGTATGTGCCCTAAACGTTAAAGTTTATGTATATGTTACTTATTTTAATGATGCTACCATTAAGGTAAAGGAAAAATTAAAGAAGTAATCACACAATCATATAAGATTTTTATAGACGTCCTTAATGTTAGATAAGTAATAAATTTATGCGAAATAGTAAAATAACGAATTAAATAGTGAAAAGCCATGGGAATGAATGAATGTCTACTGAAGGTGAAGCCCCTTGGGTGCATTGTTCCTTGCTATTACGGACACCTCAAATGTTTTCCCAACCAGTGTGACCTTGAGTAACTGTTGAACAAACTAGAAGGTCAGTAGCACAGCAATTCGGACTGAAATTTACGGGAGAAAATCTAAGACATCAGGATACATCAAACTGTGACATGAATCTGATACTCAGTGAGGTCTCAAGTTGAAAAATAAACTTATTTACAGTTAAATAAAACAATACCCAGGGAAATAAAATCTTCACTGTTAAAACGTTAGTTTTACAGGTTTTCTTTTAGAACATTTATATGGTTTCAAGCTTATGTACAATGCATTTGCTTTGTTATTACTACAAAGAAATGCATCTACATTAACTTTTTATTCATAATAATTTTATTCAATTGATTTTAGATTCATAGCCAGACAAACAAGTTAACCCATGTTTGCCCGAAGAAAAGTACTGTAAGTCCTGCAAGGATAGGATTGCTTATGTTGCTCAGTTTCTGTACTGACAGTTCAGTACATTGTTTGACTCAGTCTATGTGTTCAACATTCATTCATTGAGTCAATGAAGAACGTTTGATCCTGATAATTGCCTTTATAATCACTCCAGTTCTTACAAGGCCAGCTTACAATTATATCATAATGAATCCAGCTGTCTGTTCACCTCAGGTGAAATTGCAGATAACCCAGCACTGCTTTTTAAAAATTACTTCTTTCATTTTTAAGTTTGTAATATAATTAATATCATTTCCCCTCTCCTCTCCTTGAAAACTCTCCCATATATGCATCCTTGATTTATTTTTAATACATGACTTAATTTCTCATTAATTATTGTTACAGGTGTATATGCATATACATATGAATTCATAAATAAAGCTTGCTTAGTCTGTGTAATGTTATTTAGATGTATGTTTTCAGGGGTGGCCATTTGGTGCTGGTTAACTAACTGGTGTGCTCTTCCATGGGAAAGAATAGTTCTTTCATTTTCAGCATTCTTGCCTGTGGCACTCTGTGTAGGGCTGAGGCCCTGTGGACTTACCCAAGTTTTCTTACGCACGTCTATTGCTGTTATTTGTTTATTTATTTCAGGTCATCCCTAGGTTTGAGATTCTTTGTGGGTGTTGCTTACAACATTCTTCGGAGAAACAATCTCATCACAAATAATTGTTTTGTAGTGGTCTCCAATGGGACTGGGCTCCACATCTCTGTATTTGATTAGTTGTGGATTTCTGTAATGGTTTCTGTTTGTTACAGAAAGAATTTTCCTTGATGAGGGCTGAAGTCTATCTACATATCTACCTTCCTATCTATCTATCAATCTATCATCTATCTATCTATCTATCTATCTATCTATCTATCATCTATCTATCTATCTATCATCTATCTATCTATTTATTTATCTATCTATCTATTTATCTATCTATCTATCAATTTGTCTATCATCTATCTATCTATCTACATATCTATCATCTATCTACATATCTGTCATCTATCTATCTATCATCTATCTATCTATCTATCAATCTATCACCTATCTATCATCTATCTATCTATTTATTTATCTATCTATCTATCTATTTATCTATCTATCTATCAATCTATTTGTCTATCATCTATCTATCTATCTACATATCTATCATCTATCTACATATCTATCATCTATCTATCATCTATCTATCTATCAATCTATCATCTATCTATCATCTATCTATCTATTTATTTATCTATCTATCTATCTATCAATCTATTTGTCTATCATCTATCTATCTATCTATCTATCTATCATCATTACCATCTTCATCTATAGTGGTAGGAATTATGCTGGTTTAGTAAAGTGACAGTTGGAAGGTTCTCCTCCAAGATCCATACCTTCACTTGCCCTGGGTAGTCACTTATGTTTCCCGTATCAAGCAAGGGTTCCTTCTTGTTGAGCAGGTTTTAAGTCCAATTAGACAGATGTTGGTTACTAACAAGGTCTATGTGTTACTACTGAGCTAGTAGGGTTACTGTGTTATGCTGGTAGTTGTTCTGGTTTAGGGTCTAACACTGGTTTCATATCCATCAATCTTTCAACTGCTCCATTGCTTTATTTTATGTGATTTTAAAAAGTTCTTGAAACCTGGCCTTGGAAATAGTTTACATTTAGTAGATGGGTTTCACTGTTACGACTGGTTTTATCCCTTCCCTTTTCAGAAGGTCTGTGGATCTTCTTCAAAACTTTTTAGAATGCTCTTTCTTCATGGTAGCCATTTTTGTCATGGGCATCTATTAATCATTCTCATTTCTAATCATGTATCCTTTCATTTGTACTTCTGATTCCTGCAGAGCCTGCTATTTTCTTCACAGATGCTGTTCTTGGTTGCCAACTTGATTATATCTGGAATGAACTAAAACACAAATGGCTGGGCACACCTGTGAAGGGTGCTTTATTATTATTTTTTTTTTCTAATGAAATCATTTCAAGTGGGAAGGTCCATTTCTAATCCGGATCTTTAAAGTGGGAAGATCCCTCTTTAGTCTGGGCCCCATCTTCTGATGTCAGCCTATATAGAGAACAGGAAGAAGGAAGCTGGCTTTTATTGCCTGCTTGTCCTTTCTGTCACTAACAAGTTCGTTCCTTCGATAGCATTAGAGTCTAGTTCACAATTCTGGGAACACTGAAGAGCAACTGAGATATCCAACGTCCAACCTCATGGGCTGCACAACTGCTGGATTCTTGGACCTCTCATTGGTAGACAGCGATTGTTGGACTCAATGTACCACAGCTTGTAATCCATTCTAATAAATACCATATATATATATATGTACATATATATGCTCATTCTGTAAGTTCTGTTCTTCTAGAGAATTCTGCTAATACTATGTGACTTAATTTTCATTCTAGATGTCAACATAGTTTCTACCACACAAGAAGCAAATATTCATTACCCCATACCAGTCTTTATTGCCAACAAATCTCTTTGTACCTCTTAAATCCTGAATATGATATTAATCCTCCCATAAATAATTTACATATTTCCACTAAGGAGAAATAAGTGTTGCATATACGAAAGCAGCTCACATCTGAGTAAATAAATGTAAACACTATGAAAAAAGTCTCAGATTCTCCAGGCTCCCCAGGGATGACGTCAGAATGGTAACAAAATTATATCCGAAAGTGTCCTTGCAGGGACTCCAAATATTATACAGCCTGAGATATTGATCTAGTAAACAAGCATCCCATTCATTTTAAAAAATGAAATATTAACTAGGAATTGCAAATTTCCTTTCAGTCAGTAGACATTGAAGTGTTCAATTGGACCATTAGTGTTGAATTTGAATCAATATTTCAAAAAATAACTTGATGAAATATTAATGTTACATTACTTTTAATATTTCCGATAATCAATGGAAAGGATTAGGGGGAAAGCTGTTCATTTTTATGTCTCCACACACACAGCAAGTTACCTGCTTCCGGGAAAAATATTGTGTGTGTTGTGGGTGGTGTGTCTCCACAGTTCTTCCAGAATTCAGATGTGGTGATCACTTTTATAATTCACAATGATTAATAAAAAATGGGCAAAAAACAAATTTATTTTCAATTTTAATTTCTAATTTGGTGCTAATAAGTCATGTTAATGACAGAGATCCAGTTAATAGCGCCACATTCTGAAATCAGGAGCTATTAGTCTTCAGCATCAACATCCTAGGTATGGCTCAGTCAATTGTAAGAAAACATAAAACAAAGAAACAGAGGTCTGAGCTTGACAAACACAATGAAATATTTGAAATGTGCAAGTATGTATGTGAAATGTGAAAGACCTCGTCAGCCACCATCAGTCTTAAGGCTGGTGCTATTATTTTTTCTTTCTCCCTGTGATTTTATAATAGGTCAGAGGTTACTTAGGCCTCACATGTGTATTTCTGAAAGGGCAACACACATTGAAAAAAATGTCACTGCATTAATGTGTGCCATTCTGGGCTCACTTGGCCATGCCCACTTGTCACAGTTATTGCCAAAGCAGTGCCATTGTGTGTCCTGTGACTCTCTGCCCATGCAGTTTAGACCACCCCAGTTCCATGTTTTTAAGGTAATTATGTCCCACGAAATGTCAGCTAAATGATTTTGACATTCAAGATTCCTAACAGCTTCTGAACACCATGTTATCTGTGCTCTTTGTAAATCACATTCATTCAAATCCCCAGCCCCAGCCACATTATGCCAGCCCATCTGCTGAGGAGGGTCTCACTCTTCTCCCTTGGAGTTGTTGGCTGGGGACGGAATGCCCTTTGAAAAGACTCTTACGGTGCTGGCTGAACCCACAGATCCCACTGCCGAATGTTCTGCCAGTGCAAGTGATGGAACAGACATTTCTCTTAACATAACAATCCACTTAAAATTCAGCCTTTGTCACCCGTGAAGCCTTATGTAATATAAACGTTTCATCAGTAACCACCTCACTAATGTAAACTCTAGACTCTTAAAATTTAGGCTGGTCAATGTGATTTTTGTATTAGATCTGTTAGATAATGCTCATGAACTTCTTTTTAAAGCGTTCATTTGCTTCTTCCTTTGTTTTTTGACCTAGTGGCTATATACTTAGTTGGTGTAGAACTTGATATATAGACCAGTTTGGCCTTGATCCCACAGATGTCTGAAGGGCACTGAGATTAAATATGTATACTACTGCACTCAGCCACAGGCTTTTAAAATTTATTATAATGTCAAAGTAGTGGGTTATTTTATAATTTGGTATAATTTTAATAGGGGACCTTACTTATAGTTTTATTGGTAGATGGTTAAACCTCTTTTGGAAACAGTCCACTCTCCAATAGATACTGACAAGTCTCTTAAGTTCCGTATCCACCATTAAGATCTCTATTTGGCGCATTGGCCTCTGTGGTCATTCCTAAGGAAAGTAATTTCTCATCTCAGGTAAATGTGACTTCTGCTACTCACCCAAGAAATATGTTGCAGACAATTGGTTATGTGGGCTGCAATTCTATGTGCTTCTGTGAATTTCAATTTAAGGCTTGTGTTGGGATCATATTTCTTCTGATTGAGAAATTTAAAATCCTCTATTATCCCTAGTTTCAATGGCCTCTCTCTCCTCTCCCTCCTCTTCTCTCTCTCTCTCTCTCCCTCCCTCCCTCTCTCTCTCTCTCTCTTCTCCCATTGGGACAAACTTTCCTGCCCAAGAAGCAAATAAAGATATATTGTTTATGCTGTATAGTGTAAAAATAATCATAAAAGGGTAAGAGAAACAGACTCTTTTATATTGGCTTTTATTTGGGGGATTTTATGTAGGAATATTGTCTTTCTACTCCTCTGAAAAGATCACTTAAAATAGTTAGGTTCTCTAAATGAATCAGACTAAATGCATTATCTAACTGAAGTTCTGAATTTGTTAGGAAATACGTTTTCTCATCTGCATTTTTAACGGCTGCTTCTTTAGTCGTATTTGCTTTGAAACATTGTGAGACTAAAACATCCCTCACTGTGCCTAACCCAAGACTGTTATACGTTAGTTCTTTGGCACCCGGGCACAACAGCACACTGGGATAATCTAAATCATGTTTGAAAAGAATCTGCTGAGAAGGAATACATGTTTCAGGCCATTTCGGAGAGAATTTTGTTATAGATTGAAAGGCAGAGTCAATTAACACAAAGTTATTATACATCAAGAGCCTGCTAATTTTGCTGCTGGACCAATGTGCTGTAGTGCTTTTTTTCTCATACCTGTCTTTGGTGTCATCATCAATGCCAGGTGACATTAGATGCTGAGAGAACTGTGTTGATAAGGACATAAGTTCTAGTAGTCTGTTTTTATAGGGTGAATGCTGAAGATCTGAAAGCATGTCACATCTGCAACTCTAGGCGAAAGGCATTGAAGGCAGCCTCTGCTGAGATGCACTCATTGTTTAGGTGCATGGATCGCTCACGTTTGTGAGCACGTCTATGGCCCCCTCTTTTGGTGTCTGTTGTTGTTGATTATGTTTTCATAATACCTAGTATAAGATGAAAACTCAAAGTTGTTTTTATTAACATTTCCCCAAGATAATGACATTTTAAAACAGATGATCTTCGCGTAACCCTTTGTTTCCTTCTCTGCGGAACTCAGATGTTTTCCTTTTAAAAATTATATATTCTATCATTAAAAATAATTTACAACTAGATTTTATCACATTCTTCCCCTCTGTCAAGTCCTGATAGATCCTTTCCCTCTCTCTAACCACCCACTTTGAAATTCCTTCCCTCAAAACAAAACAAATAAAAACATAAAAGCAAAATACCCACCAAAACCCAATACAACAACAAAATCCCCAACAACCTGTAATCAAATAAAAGCACATAAAATACTGTGGATTTCGTTGTGTGTTGCTCAGTCATTACTGAACATGAGGCCTGTTCTGGAGTAGTTGAGATTTCCAGTGTCACTCTATTGGAGAAATCGTATTTTTCTTCTCCCAGCAGGTATAAATGACAGTTCAATTGCTAATATTTATTTATCCTAGGAGCTAGGATTTTATTCATTTAACTCAGTTTTAAAACATATAACAAGGTAAAACAAAAACTATCACTTTGGAGTAGGATGAGACAAACCAACAGAAGGAAAAGAGAGAAGGCACAGGAACCAGAGACCCACTTGTTCATTTCCTCAAGAATCCCACCAACGCACTAAACCAGGAGCCATAGCATAAGCACACCATAGCATAAGCACAGAGCAGCTGGCGCTGACCCTCAAAGCCTCGAATTTGCCGCTTTGGGCTCTGTGAGTTCCAATGAGCTTTGCTCTTGTTACTTGAGAGTTGTTTCCTTGCTGTCTTCCTTCCTCTCTGGTTGCTAAACTTTTTCTGCCTCTTCTTTTTCAGGGTTCTATGAACTTTATATGGCAGGACTTGATGGAGACATCTAATTTAGATACAGGTGTTTCAAATTCTCTGATTCTCTGCACAATGTCTGGCTCATGGGTCTTTGTCTGTTTGTAAGTCCTATAGGACTATGATGATACCTAAACAAGACACTGACCTGTGAGTGTAGCACAATATCATGTGGAGTAATTTTATCAATACATTATTATTATTTTTCTTTTTTTTCCAGACAAGTATTCTTTAGGTTCCCCCCACCCCCCAGGAACCTGGGCATTCTAGTCTCTGGTTTTGGTCATCCAAGGAGCCATATGGGTTACATCACATCCAGTGGGCCTTAAGTAAAATCAGATTTGGGTTGGTTACTCCCATTAGATTTTTGCTACCATTACCGTAGCATTTCTTGTAAAAAAGACATCACTGCAAATGATCATTTGGTCTGGCTACCACCATTGTATCTGGCTTAGTGTTTACTACTCTACCCTATCCCCACCTCAACCCAAATCGCCAATTTGTTGCAATATCCTTTTCAACCTAAATAAACCAATTCAATTAAACACAACTCAGTAATTAGGAACACAAACTGTAGGTCTATACTGGGCAGATTTACCACTACACTCTATTCCCCTCCTAGGAGATCCCTTATAACTTGCCATTTTTCCAGGCCTTCTGTTCTTGCTCCTTCCTCTCCCTCTCCTCCTTTCTCCCTCCTCTTCTGTTTTTCACCCTGACTCCTCCTCTTCCTTTTCCTTTTCTTTTCCCCACCTCCTCTCCCTGTCTAATCATGTATTGACTTAACATAAATCTACATGTCTTTGTAGGCCTGGCTGTCCTGGAACTTACTCTCCAGACCAGGCTGTCTTTAAACTCAGAGATATGCCAACCTTTGCCTCCTGAGGGCTGGGATTAAAGGCATGCACCATCACCACTCAGCTTATGTGACTCTTTGGGAGTATGCAGACTACCTCCTTGTCTCAAGGACACTGGGACATAGAGGTGATGGCTCTGTGTAAGCACGAGCTAGACATACCCATGTTTAATATTGGTCTTGTCTTCAGCGGTGGGGCCTTGCTATTTGTGGAGAGCAACCTTTAATCTTGGCAATGGCCTGGTTTGTTTGGGGGATTTCCATGGGGCCCCTTTGGCCAATAAGTCAGTTTGATGTGACCCAATTCCAGTACTAGAAGCTTTGTTGGAAGACAAGACATGGCCATTTGGGATTTCTCATTATTTGGTGATCCCCTTCACACACACACACACACACACACACACACACACACACACACACACGTGTGCTAGAAAATTTCTAAGGTTTTGCAACATCCCCTCAGGTACCCCTTCATATTAGCTGTCTCTTCTTATATTCCCCCTCCCCCCATTCCCTCTTGTTCCTCCCATTCCAGCCTCCTACCATTCCACTCATATCTACCTATTTTATTTCCCTTTCCCAATGAGACCAATCTATTCCCTTAAATTCCTTACTCTATACCTACCCTCTGTTGTTTTCTGGATTATCCCTTGGTTATTACTGATTTAACAGCGAATATACATGTATGAGTATATTTTTTATCTTTCTGAGTCTGGTATACTTTATTCAGGATGATTTTTTCCTAGTTTCATCTTTCCATGTGCAAGTTTTATGATGTCATTAAAAAATAATTGTTGAGTAAATCTCCATCATGTGAATGAATCTCATCTCCTTTATCCATTCTTCTGTTGAAGGGCCTCTAGGTTGTTTCCGGTTTCTGGATATTATGAACTGAAAAGTAATGAACATGGTTGAGCAAGTGTTCTACATGGTAAGAGGAAAGGTTTTTTGCATATACACCCAAGAGAGGTACAGCTGGATCTTGAGCTAAAGCAATCCCCATCTTTGTGAGGTACTGCTACACCGATTTCCATAGTGGCTGTATGAGTTTGTACTTCTACTAGCAATGTATGAGTGAGTGTTCCTCTTACTCCACATTCTCCTCAGCATGGGCTGTCATTTATTAATTGACCATAACTATTGTGGCAGATATAAGGTGAGATATCACATACTTTTGATTTGTATTTCCATGATCAATAAAGATGCTGAACATTTAAGTGTCTCTCAGCCATTTGAGTTTCCTCTACTGAGAATTCTGTTTATATTTGTATCCTATTTTTAATGGGGATGATTTACTTGTATCTAGTTTTCTGAGTTCTTTATAAATTTTAGATGTCAGCCTTCAATTGTGTGTGTATTTTGTAGAAATCTTTTCCCATTTTGTAGTCTGATGTTTTATCCGGATGATGGTATCCTTTGCTATGAGGAAGCATTTCAGTTTCAGGACATCCTATTTATTACTTGTTGATTTGGTGCTGCTGCCTAATGGTGTTTTGCTCAGAAAGTCTTCTCCTGTGCCAATGAGTTCAAGGCCATTTTCAAATAGCTAAAGTATCATTTAAAAATAATAGTGTGCTAAGATGCATGTGCACAGTTTGGTGATGGTTTGCATTTGTACTCACTCATGTACCAGCACTAGAATAAAGAGCAGAATGTGGTCAGCAATATGAACATCTGCACGCTCTTCCAAGTCTACATGACTCTTCACACCACTTTTCTGGATCTTTATCCAATGTGTACATTCTTCTTTTAAATTTGACTCTGTTTCTGTGTATAGTAGATTCTATGACCGTTGTTGTTGCTTTATTATCAGTGTATTTATGAAAATAACATTCTAATTTATTTATTTATTTTTTAATTTATTTTTTATTGAAAAACTTTATTTTAAAAAACAAAGATAAATGTACAAATTTTAAGCACCTTTGCATAAAAGTATACGAATACATTTTTAAGGTTGTAATTAAGTATTTGTGGGTACATATACATACACCTATGTATATATGTAACAATAATATAGGAAAAGAGGTTATTAATTTGAGGGGATAGGAGAGAAACTGGGAGGGGCTGTAGGAAGGAAAGGGGGATGTGATACAGTTCTATTTTAATTAAAATATATTCTTTCTTTTTCCTTGAACTTCACACAGTCTGTGAGTTGTTTCTGGGGTGTTCAGAGCTTTTTGGGGTTATTATCCCATTATCAGTGACTGCATATTATGTCTGTTCTTTTGTGACTGGGTTACCTCACTCAGAATGATATTCTCTAGATGCATCCATTTTCTTAAGAATTTCTTAAGCCATTGTTTCTGATAGCTGAGTAGTACTCCATTGTGTAAATGTACCACAATTTTTGTATCCATTCATCTACTGAAGGACATCTGGGTTCTTTCCAGCTTCTGGATATTATAAATAGAGCTGCTATGAACATTGTGGTGCATGTATCTTTGTTGTATGTTGGAGCGTCTCTGGGGTAAATGTCCAGAAGTGGAATAACTGGGCCTTCAGGTAGTACTATGTCCAATTTTCTGAGGAACCGCCAGACTGATTTCCAGAGTGGTTGTATCAGTTTACAACCCCACCAACAGAGGAGAAGTGTTCCTCTTTCTCCACATCCTCACCAGCATCTGCTGTTATCTGAGTTTTGGATCTTGGCCAATCTGACTGGTGTGAGGTGGAATCTCAGGGTTGTTTTGATTTGCATTTCCCTGATGGCTAAAAATGTTGAGCACTTCCTTAGATGTTTCTCAGCCATTCAATATTCCTCGATTGAGAACTTTTTGTTTATCTCTGTACCCATTTTTTAATAGGGTTGTTTGATTCTCTGGTGTCTAGCTTTTTGAGTTCTTTGTTTACCTTGGATATTAGGCCTCCATCTGATGTGGAGTTGGTAAATATATTTTCTCACACTGTTGGCTGCCATTTTATTTTCTTGACAGTTTCTTTTACCTTACAGAAACTTTGCAATCTCATTAAGTCCCATTTGTCAATCTTTGACCTTAGAGTTCAAGCTATTGGTTTTCTGTTCAGGAAATTTTCTCCTGTGCCTATGAGTTCTAGTACAAATTTCACACTAACAAATAGATCTATGTACCATTTAATATAGCAATGCAAGACATGTGTGATGCTCTTGAGAGTGTATTTAATACACATCTCCTGAGCTATAGAAGATGTGTATGCCAAGTGTTAGTAGATAGTGCCAAGATGCCAAGATGTTTTTTTTTTTTTTTTTTTTTTTAAGTAGCTTGTACAAATTCTCAGTCACATGTTGAGTTGGAATTTTCTTATCCTTTTCTGTTTGACATTTTTCTTGTGTGTGTGTGTGTGTGTGTGTGTGTGTGTGTGTGTGTGTGTGTGTGTAAGTTAGTGTGATCAGTAGGTAGTGACTGAAAACATCTTTTGTTTTACCTAATTTTACATTAATTGGTGAGATTTTAAATAACACTTTAAAATTGACTTTTCAATTTTTCTGTCTCTAGCAAATAGAAGTACCATTTATTATATACATGTATTGACCTTGACTTTGGCTTGCCTTCTAAATGCTCTAATTAATTCTAATAGCATTTTTGATAGTTCTTTTCAACTTTTCTGTGCAATGAACTTATCCACTTATCAAGTCAAATTTTCCCCCACTCAGTTTACCTTTGATTTTCCTTCATATGCTCTTGATACTTACAAGGCTATCTAAAAACAATGCTCACTAACAGCGCAAACCCAAATAGAGCTGCTGTGCTCACCCCCTTTACAGATCTATTTAGAGGAAATATTTGCCCAGTATTTTATTTTAAAGCCCCTGTTGGATGTTTCTGTTAACAGCATACCATCAATAAAGCACCTGAAAATGTCACCCCTCATTTTGTCATTTGGAAGAATTCCTGAGATAATGACACTGAATCTTCCTTCTTTATTTATGAACAGTGAGGAAGGCATTGTGGTGCTTGGGTTTTTATTATAGGCTAATTCTTATTTTTTTGTGTTTTCTTTTTTTTTAATTTCTTTCCTCATTCTCCTCCTCCTCCTCCCTACATTCTTTTTCTTTCATTCCACCTTTTTTGACAGGTCTTCTCATGTAGCCCAGACTGGTCTTAAATTTGCTACCTGCCCAAGTCTTTTATATACTGCAGCTGTAGGTACGGACCACATATCACAGCATACCTTTCCTATAGAGTTGTAATGCTGTTCTCATTTTTTTCATTATTTCTTTTTATTTTTGGGAGTATTGTATAATATGATTACATCATTTCCCCTTTTCACCCTCTAATCCCTCTCATATACCCTTCATTGTTCATGGCTTTTCAAAAAAAGTTTTTGTTGTTGCAGTTAAGAACATATTATTTTTCCCCCTCTTGGTCCACCCTCTGACTGTTCTACTTCCCATACCTGCTTGCCCCAACTCCTCCATGAGTATGTCTCCAGCCCCACCCCACCTGACCTCCCCACTCCTCCAGCCCTCAGTCTCTTAAGGGATAGGTGGATCTTCTCTGAATGAGTCCAGACCTGTCAGTGGGGGAGGGAATGTGTGGAGCTCACTTCCAGCAGAAAGACAGGGTATTAAGTTGAGAAATGTGGTTGCCATCCCACAGTCAAAAACTCTGACCCAGAATTGTTCCTGTCTGCAAGAACTGCAGGGACAAAAATGGAGAAGAGCCTGCTTTTCTAATTTTTTATTTTTCGTTTTTATTTTCGTTTCAAATTCTTTTCATTTTCTCTATGGGATCTAAATCTAAGATTTTATTATCTCTCCTTACAGACCTGAGGGATATTTCCTAAAGCTCTAACTGTGTAAAGTTTAGAAAATGCCTGATTTATGAGCTAGAACATTTTTAAGTTGAATACACTTAAGTTCCATGCACACTTGAACCAAGGCAAATCATTCATTGTTAATGGAATGTTCTACAATCACCATGGAGAAAGCTGGTTAATAATGCTGCTTCACACTGTGTATTTCTTGTTTTGAATTTTTCCCCTCACCACGTCCAGTGAAGGCAAAGATGATTTTTAAGAAAGTTCTTTTTATCTTCTTGTAACTATTTTCTTTGACATGTGACTTCTTGCTCAGAAATAATTCATAGTTCTAGTTTCGAAATCTAAATCTATTTTTAAGTCAATAAAGGAAGTAAACAGCCTAGTTCCTATGGGGTCCACGTCTGAAGTAGATGGCATCTTTATCAATAGGGGCTGACCCTCCACCTGTTGGAGTGAAGCAGGGCAACAGCAACAATCTTTAGTGTTTGGGGAGTCTTTTGAACACCTCTGCCCAACAATATAAAAGGGGTTATATAATGTCCCACGTGGTTATCTAATGCTAAGTGGTCAGCCCTGATATCATATACATATGGGTAAAACTTTATTCACCAAGCAGCTGTAAAACATAAATATATCTATATATTCCTAAACACATGTGTATAAATATGCATATGTAAACATATAGATATGTATCTAACTATATATTAACCTATTTATAAATTTTGTGTGTGAACTTGAGAGAGTAATGGGAGATTGCAAGGGAGGGGCCAGAGCAAGAAAAGAGGAAGGAAGGATCAAAAGTGATTACTTATGAAAGTAAAGTAAAATACATATTCTTTAAAATGGGAACCATATGGCCATCTCTAAAGAGCTGCTGGGAACAGTGATAACTCTTTCTACATACTTAGCCCTTCCCAGACAAATAGGGTGCTTTTGTTTATTTTAAACAAGAGTAAGAACCATTGACCAGGAAACAGGGAACCAGATGTATCTCATCATAATGATGGAAACAGTCATTTCAGGCTCTAAATTATGCAGATGGTTGTCGGTGTCACTTTGGGAGATGTCAATTAAAAAAAGATGTGTTTTCCACGCTTCCTGTAAAGAAAAATCTGCATTCTATCTAGGAAGTATACAATATTTTCAGATGTTAGTCTATATGTTTTGAAATCTGAAACTAGTTGGCTTAGGAAGTTTACACTTCAAAATTGATTTTTTATGGTGCACTAATGTTTTTCATGTCAACCTGACATGTGGATCAAGTCATCTGGGAAGTGAAACCATTAATTAAGAAAATGCCCCAGTCGATTCGTCTACTATGGGCAAAGCTGTGGTGCGTTTTTTTAAAGCAGTTATGTTTGTGGTATCACTGTGGGTGATGCCACCCCAAGGCTGGCAGTCCTGAGTGCTTGAAGTAAAGCAGGCTGAGCAAGCCATTGTGAGAGAGCCAGGGAGCAGCACTCCTCCATGGCCTCTGTATTTATTCATTCATTCATTCATCTATTTATTTATTTATTTATTTATTTATTTATTTATTTATTTTTGCCTCCCGGTTCCTGACCCGAATGACCCTTCTGATTTCCCTAGAAGGTAGACTTTGTAAGCTAAAAGTTGCTTTTGTTCGTGGTATTTCATCACAGCAACAGAAACCCTAAGACATAGGGCATTGAGGAAAGGGAGAGAGCATAGAGTTGTATTGGAGCAAGGTTCTAGCCTTCTGGTGTCAGAAGAAGCATTTGGCCATGATTTGTGATAATATGTAAAATTAATACAATGGAATGCAACCTAACACGATTCTCTCAGAGGTCTTAGATGCTCATATGATCTATTCCCTTGGGTCTGGCCAGGTGACGGGTAAAAATGTAGGGGTAAAAGGAAACAGACCTTGGCATTTGGTTAGCAGTTGTCTTGTACCTGTCACTGAATTGGAAACATTACACTTCATTTATCTGATATATGTGTAGCCAAATAAATTTATGTATTAAATATATCATTTGCTGGATATCACTAGTGTAATAGACAGTCCATTAAATTTATATGACTTGAGATGTGCAAGGACATTTTCCGCGATTTTGCTCCCGTTGGATGGCTTGATGGATTAGTAACAGCTAGGCACTGAGTTGCTGGGTTGAAAAAGTTTTATGAAGTGAAATGATGTATCCTTTGGGAAAGGGATTCATAACTCTGCCTTTTCAGTGTTTGTGGTTTTCTGGGTCACAACACTGTGAAACCTGAGGAAAGATGTAAAAGACAAAGGATCAGGGTGTAAGCTGTAAGGTTGTGTCTCTAAGAAACATTAGAGGCTACAACGATTAAGTCTCACCAACGTGAGTGACATCAATGAACATGCCGGACTGTACAGAGAAAATCTCAGAGATCTCAGCCCCACACAAGGAACTATTGACAACTGAGGACAGCTGGGACTCTGACCAATGGCTTTCCTCAGGAAGAGCACAGCAATTGATTCTCCAGTGACAAGCTGTCATTCCTGAGCACAAACATATGAATAATTCTATATGTACTGAACAGGTTATATTTAGGAATATATATATATATATATATATATATATATATATATATATATATATATATATATATATATATATAAAATACATATTATGCATGCCAGGATAATAAGTGAAAAACAAGGCCATGAATTAAAAAAAAAGCAGGGAGATGAGGTTTATAGAACAATCTGTAGTGAAGGAAGAGAAATGGAAACACTCAACAAAAACACAGAAAAAGGAAGAGCAAAGCAAAGTGAGCCTTCACTTTGAAATGTCAGAAATGGAATGGGTTGGATTCTTTTTCCCTACTGATTCTTTGTTTTCAGCATCTTTGGGGTCAATTCTTCTTCTTGACAAAGTTTTTAAGATGATATTTAAAGAGTTTAGAACACATAGGCACAGGGGAAGATTTCTTGAACAGAACACCAATGGCTTATGCTCTAAGATCAAGAATTGACATATGGGACTTGGTGAAATTGCAAAGCTTCTGTAAGGAAAAGGACACAGTCAAAAAGGACAAAATGGCAACCAACATACTGGGTAAAGATCTTTACCAATCTGACATCTGATAGAAATTGTGGTACATATACACAATGGAGTACTACTCAGCTATCAAAAACAATGACTTCATGAAATTCCTAGGCAAATGGATGGATCTTGAAGCTGATCCATCCTGAGTGAGCTAACCCAGTCATAAAGGAACACTCATAGTATGTCTTCACTTATAAGTGGATACTAGCCCAAAAAGCTTGGAATACCCAAGAAACCATCCACAGAACTTATGAAGCTCAAAGGGAAGGAAGGCAAGAAAGTGGATGCCTCAGTCTTTCTTAAAAGGGAAAACAAAACGTTCATGGGAGGAAACAAAGAGACAAATAGAGGAGCAGGGATTAGAGAAAAGATCATCCAAAGACTGACTCACCTGGGGATCCATCCCATATGTGCCCAATTAACCCAAGTACTATTGCTGATGCCAAGCAGTGCTTACTGGCAGGAACCTGATATGGATGCCTCTTCAGAGGCTCTGCCAGAGCCATACTGATACAGAGGAGGATGCTTGCAGCTAACCATTGAACTGAACACGAGGATCCCAATGAAGGAGCTAGAGAAAGGACTGGAGGAGCTGAAGGATCTGTAACTACACTAGAAGAACAAAATTATCAACTCTCCAAACCCACCACTGCTCCCAGGGACTAAAACACCAACTAAGGAGTTCGCATGGAAAGACCCATGGCCAGAGGTACATATGCAGCAGAGGACAGCATTTTCTGACATCAATGAGAGGAGAGAGGCCTTTGATCCAGGGAAGGCTTGTTTTCCCAGGGTAGGGGGTTGCCAAGGTGCTGAGTTGAGAGAGCATGGTTGGAAGATGGAGCACCTTCATGGAGGCAATAGGAGGGGGAGGGGGATGGGATTATGGAAAAGGAATAACATCTTAAATGTAAATGTAGAGAATATCCACTAACATTCTTTTTGGGGGGAGCCGAAAAAAGAAAGTAGAAAAAAAAAAAAAAAGAAAAAGTTTCTTCCTGTGATGGCATTCTGGGTCTTGCTATGCTAGAGAATGAAGTTACTTAATTCTAGTACTTCAGTGTTGCCTTAACTAGTCACCCAGGGCTGAACTTGTCACTTTCTTTCTGTGTCTTGGATAGTTACACTATTTTATTTCTGCAACACACATTGCTGGTGGCAACCCTTTTTGCAAAGTTGATTAATTTTTGTTTTATTTCTGGCAGTACATAGAAAGTTTACTTTATCTTGAAGTTTGAAAAATTTTACTGTATCTGTTTAGATTCATTCTAATGCACTTGGTAAATTTAACAATCTCAGTTTCCCTCATTCTGATGCTATTTTTAAGTTTTTTCATATGCCTTGGATTTTCTGAAATATTTTCCAGACATTTTTGTTCTTTGCTTTTTATTTCCTTTCCCCATTAACTTATTTATTTACTTTTCATCTTGATCTCAGCCCCACCTCCTCCCAGTGCCAACCTTACAAACCCCTCCCCCTATTATTCCCTCCCTTTCTCCTCATAGAATGGAAGGACTCCATTGGGTACCACCCTTCTCTGGGAGGGACATCAAATTTTAGCAAGAATTAGCACACCCTTTTCCCACAAAGGTTAGAGAAGTAGGCCCAGCTAGAGGAAGGGAATCTAATAGCAGGCAATAGAGTCAGAAACAATTCCTGCTCCAACTGTTAGGGAACCCACATGAAGACTAAGCTTCACATCAACTCCAAATGTCTAGGGGCCCAAGTCCAGCTGTAACATGCATGTTGGTTGGTAGTTCAATCTCTGTGAGCCCCAGGGGCCCAGGTTGTTGACTGTAATGTCATGCTGTCCTTGACTCCTCTGGTTTGTTCAGTTCTTTTTTTTTTCCCTTTATTTATTTAATCCACATCTGCAAGGTTCAGACAAATAGTTAAAATGCATAATTTGTTTCTCTATGTCTGTGTTCTTGGTTGTTCTTTATCAGAAACCCCTTTGAACAAAAACAGGTGCGAAATTAGGGGAGTGTGATGAAAATTAAAAGCTAATCAGAGTACAGGGCCTTTAAAATATAAAAACACTGTTAAAAGCTGAAACAATATGAAAAGCATAGTTGTTGTCTTGAAGGTAAGATCTTGGTCCACAAACACGAAATAAAGGCGCCATTCTCAGATCACAGCCAAAGCAACACAATCCCACAAAGCAGTGTAGCTAAGCTAATGCGTACCCAGGGTGAAAAGCTGACCTAGTTTCTTTTTTTTTTTTCCTTGAACTTCACACAGTCTATGAGTTGTTTCTGGGGTGTTCCGAGCTTTCTGGGGTTAGCATCCCATTATCAGTGACTGCATATTATGTCTGTTCTTTTGTGACTGGGTTATCTCACTCAGGATGATATTCTCTAGATGCACCCATTTTCTTAAGAATTTCATAAAGTCATTGTTTCTGATAGCTGAGTAGTACTCCATTGTGTAAATGTACTACAATTTTTGTATCCATTCATCTACTGAAGGACATCTGAGTTCTTTCCAGCTTCTGGCTATTATAAATAGAGCTGCTATGAACATTGTGGTGCATGTATCTTTGTTGTATATTGGAGTGTCTCTGGGGTATATACCCAGAAGTGGAATAGCTGGATCTTCAGGTAGTACTATGTCCAATTTTCTGAGGAATCACCAGACTGATTTCCAGAGTGGTTGTATCAGTTTACAACCCCACCAATAGTGGAGAAGTGTTCCTCTTTCTCCACAACCTCACCAACTGAGTTTTGGATCTTGGCCAATCTGACTGGTGTGAGGTGGAATCTGAGGGTTGTTTTGATTCACATTTCCCTGATGGCTAAGGATGTTGAGAACTTCCTTAGATGTTTCTCAGCCATTCAATATTCCTCAACTGAAAACGTTTTGTTTAGCTCTGTACCCATTTTTTAATAGGGTTGTTTGATTCTCTGGTGTCTTGCTTTTTGAGTTCTTTGTTTACCTTGGATATTAGGCCTCTATCTGATGTGGGGTTGGTAAATATCTTTTCTCACACTGTTGGCTGCCGTTTTGTTTTCTTGACAGTGTCTTTAGCCATACAGAAACTTTGCAATCTCATTAAGTTCCATTTGTCAATCTTTGACCTTAGAGCACGAGCCATTGGTGTTATGTTCAGGAAATTTTCTCCTGTGCCTATGAGTTCTAAGGTTTTCCCTACTTTCTCATCTAATAGTTTCAGTGTACCTGGTTTAATGTGGAGATCTTTGATCCACTTATACTTGAGCTTTGTACAAGGAGATAAGAAAGGGTCTATTTTCATTCTTCTGCATGCTGAGTGCCAGTTGGACCAACACCATTTGTTGAATAGGCTGTCCTTTTTCCATTGAATGTTTACAGTTCCTTTGTCAAAAATCAGGTGTCCATATATGTGAGGGCTCATTTCTGGATCTTCTATTCTATTCCATTGATCCACGTGCCTATTTCTGTATCAGTACTGTGCAGTTTTCATCTCAATTGCCTTGTAATATTGCTTGAGGTCAGGGATAGTGATTCCCTCTCAGTTCTATCCCCTTCTCTTCCACAGGACTCCCAAGCTCCACCTGGTGTTTGACTAGAGGGTCTTTGCATCTGTTTCCATCAGCTGCTGGAAGAAGCTGCTCAGGAGACAGTTACCCTAGACTCCTGTCTGCATAGCAGAGTATCATTCACAGTGTCAGGTGCTGGCTCCCTTCCAAGGGATGGGTCTCAAGTTGGGCCAGCCCTTAGTGGGCTGTTCCCTCAATCACTGCTTCATCTTTATCTCTTCACATCTTGTAGGCAGGACAGATTTTGGGCTGAAGGTTTTGTGGGTAGGATGATACACCCTCCCTTCACTGGAAGTCCAGTCTAGCTAGAGGAGGTGGCCTCTTGGAGATCCATATTCTCTGCTGGTAGAGTTCTTAGCTAGGGTGGTACCTCCCACTCTACTGCCCTAGAGATCCACCCTGCCCCCAACACTGATTTCTGCTCTCACTCCTAGCCTTTTAATATATATATTTTAGTTCTTCTGGTGGTTAAGTTTATAAAGATTATGACACTTCTCTTTCTACCTCACGGTGTGCTTGTGTCCTTACCTTGCTAGAATTCTGTCATCTCTTCATGACATACAGTTGGATGTCACCCTTCTAGCTCACTGATAGTTATTTTCACTCATCAAATTGGCTATGATTATTTGTTCTTTAACATTTTCTGATGCTTTGTAAGTCATTGTTTCTGTACCCAATATTTTCTGTGGTCCTCCCGTGAGTCCTCGATTTCTAGTCATGTCATTACCTCCCTCAGTAGTCTTTGAGAATGTTGAATATAATTACTTTCATTCTTGTCTTTGGAAATCACATTTGACTTTGTTGTTTACATGCCTTTCGGACTGATTTATGTCAGTATGTGTATTCTGATGACGCTGGAGTGTAGTCATTTTTCTAAGAGCTAGAAATTTCCCATGAATACAAATTACACTTCTCAGTAAAACATAGCTTCTCTCACAAAGGTTGAGAGGAGCACCATCTGTGGATATAAACACAATTATTTAGAAGGCAGTTTATCAGTATGAGCATTTGACAAAATTAGAGTAGTAAGTTTCCATCTTGGCTTATGATTTCCCCAGCCTCTGGCTTTGACTAAGTTTATAGTATCAAAAATAAATGGCTTTTTTGGGGGGGGGGCAGGCCCCACATCCAACCAAACAGTGGTTGGTTAGGTCCTGTCTTAGTTAGGGTTTTATTGCTGTAAACAGTCATCATAAAAAATACCAAGGTTATAAAGGACAACATTATATTGGGCCTGGTTTACAGGTTCAGAGGTTCAGTCCATTATATCAAGGCAGGAACATGGCAGCATCCAGGCAGGCATGGTGCAGGCAGAGCTGAGAGTTCTCCATCTTCATCTGAGGGATGATAGCAGAATACTGACTTCCAGGCAGCTAGGATAATGCCCATACCCACAGTACACTCCTACTCCAACAAGGTCACACCTCCTAACAGTGCCACTCCCAAGCCCAAACATATACAAACCATCACAGTCCGTAACTTTTATGCTATTTTAGCACCAGTGGGCACATGTTGCCTGGCAGGCTAGTATTCTAACATACATTGTTCAGACCCAGGTAAGATTGTCTTTTCTTTCTCCTGTGGCTTGCATAGCTCCTTCTTATACCATGAAAGCTAGCCAGAAGTTTGAGAATCATTTATCTCTGTCTGACTTATGCTGGGATGAAAGGTATAATTCTCATATTATTCTGGATCTAGAAAAATCCATAATATTGCTGGGTATATTTTATAGTCATTTCAAGAAAAAAAAACCCTCTTCTATTAATGAAGTTTTAGTGTGAATGTGTTTGTGTATATATGCATGTGATGGTGCACATACATATGGAAGTCAGAGGTAGACACTGGCCATCTTTAATGTCTTCTCAACATTTTATGAGGTGGGTCTTTGACTAAACCAGCTGAGCATCAACTCAGTAAGATTAACTGGCAAGAAACTTCCAAGGATTCTCCTGTTTCAACTTTCTCAGTGCTGGGTTATAGTCACACGTTGTCACATGATGAGTTCCACACAGGTTTTGGAAATTGAAAATTGTGCGTTCATATCAAGTACTTGGTTGACTGAGCCACATCTGCAGTCTCATAGTTTTAAATTCTAGTTAAGAACATCTAAGTGCAGGAGGCCATGGATCTTTGTTTCTCTACTACTGGGGTGAATCATATTTAATTGTAGAGATAACTATCATAATGCTAGAAACTACAGGTTTTAGAATTAGATAGTCATGGGTCATGTAATTTTACTCTCTCAATTTTGAAAGATAAAATAGGCTTTAGATATTTGAATAATTGGACATATTATCTAGGTTATGCGTAGAAAGATGTAAAACAACTTTATTATTTTTGTTGAGTGCATCTCTGTTTTCTTTTGTGTGTCAATTTTTAAAAAAATCTTTCCAGTAGTTATATAGCGTGTACTTCATGAAAAATTATTCTTTTTTCTACTAAAAATCACTATGACCTACAGCTTTAAAAATGATATTACATAATTTATTAGGTTAAATATCATCTTTTGAAAATAAAGTATACAATTAAAACTTTGATTAAACTTACCTAAAGACTAATGTAACAATTAAATGTTAAAATTATTGAAAATAGGAGGGCATATTTTAATTCTAAAAAAGAAAATGAAATAAAACATCTTCACTTAAGGCATTTTTACATTGAAAAATTAGTAAAGTAAAAGAAATTACAATTGCATGAATTTTAATTATCTTGGAAATTGTACTATGGGATTCAAGGCATTGTAATAATCATTTATATTTAAAATACATATAAATTATTTATTTTAAGTAATTGCTTATAGAAGCAAGACAATTGCATCTTAGATTTCGAATTCTATGTTATAGTTTCTGAATAACCAAGAGTGAATGTTTTTCTTTCCTTCCTTCCTTCCTTCCTTCTTTTCTTTCTTTCTTTCTTTCTTTCTTTCTTTCTTTCTTTCTTTCTTTCTTTCTTTCTTTCTTCCTTGATTTCTCATTTGTACCCTGGCTATACTATTAAATTATACTAATTTTCTTCTATGTTAGAGTGTCAAAGATTTGTGTACATGAGTATTTTGAGTTCACTACATCTGTTGTGAACTGTATCTGTTGGACTTTTCATTAGTCAGAATTCTCTAGAGTCACAGAACTTATGGAATAAATCTCTCTCTCTCTCTCTCTCTCTCTCTGTGTGTGTGTGTGTGTGTGTGTGTGTCCACGCACTCGCGTGCGCGCGCACACACACACACACACACACACACACACACACACACACCGTGCACACACACATATATATGTATAACCAGATACAGACACACACATAGACACACAGACATATGGAATGAAAGTTAGCAGTACAGATAATCTATCTATGGCAGTTAATCTCACAAGGCTGGGTGTCTTAACTGATCATCTATAGATGCTCGAATCCTGAAGAAGTAGTTTCCAGTGAAGGAACGGATGTGCTAGCAAAGTTTCTTTCATGTTCTTAAATAGGCTTCCAGCAAAAGGTGTGGCCCAGATTAAAGGCATGTGTCTTTCTGCCTCAGAATCCAGACTGAAGGATTATCTTCCTATTTCTTAGGGTGTGCCCTCTACTTATAAATTATAGTTCATTACAGATATATTCAAGTTGGTAACCAAGAATAGCAATCACACACATGAAATTCAGATAAAGTTGCCAGATCCTCTGGAACTATAGTAGCATGTGGTTGTGAGCCTACATGTAGGTGCTAGGAACTGAACTCGTGTTTCTGTGAGGGCAGAAAGTGCTCTTAACTAGTGAGCCTTCATTTCAGTTCACCAAAAGTCACTTTTGAAAATACAACTATTTAAAACTTCAAAAATTTAGGGTATTATTTTATGTTTCTATTAGATAAATAAGTACATTATCAAAATAAAGGCAAATACATGTGCCTTGCCAGTAGACACTCTTATTTTGGGTTAATTTAACTTGGTGCTTTTTTTCTCCCTAAAAAGAGTCATATTCAAGTGCTCTGAGAATTGGAAACACACTGTCAGGCTTGGGTTCAAGTTTGGCTCTTACCTTTCTGCTTGTCATATTTGCTTCTTTAGATCTGCCCACTTTTCTCACCATACTTTAGACTTATGAGCAAACTTATGGACCCACATCCTCCTGATACCCCCTGCGTTAAGGTTGGGTGTCTCCAATTTCAAATAACATCAAAGTTTTTAGCCTCTCTTGCCAGATGCACTGGGTAAGAGACTCCTTTAATAACTGCTCAGAGATCCTTCCTACATACAGTCCGCTCTTTGTATTCTGATACTTGCTGATTTTACTGTTTTTAAGTAGAGTGATAGCAAACACCTTTCAATGGGCTGCGATGATATTGGAAAACTCACCCTCATTGCTGTAAGTTCCCCTTTATTAAGCTCTGCTGCTCAGTGCATGGGTACCTTCTGCATCTTTCCTAGAGCTCAACTGAGATGGCTTCAGTTGGGAACATCGCATGTGATCTTGCATCTGAAAATCCTGTTTATGTAATGCACATAATAATGTTCACTACTGAGTTGTTTTAGCCTCTGTAGAATTGACATTGGTCCATCTAGTTCAGGCATATCCTTTCAAGTTTACCTGTTTGCTATAGTCCCTGTTCAGTATCCAAGCACCAGCTGTAATCATCCCAATGTTCCCATTCTTCAGTGGGCTGGTTCAAAATGTGTGAAGAACTCACACTTAGAATCCTTTCCTTTCTCTCATCTGTTTCTGAATTCCCTTTAACAAAGTCCTTACACCAGAACAGCTGTCCTGAGTAGTCTCAGCTTTAATCCAGGCTGAGTAGTTAGAAAGAGTCACCATTTCGACATTACGGCACATACTGAATTGCCTGCTCACTTCTTTGTCCTTCATTGTAGAATAAAAACATCTGAGCTGCTCTCTGAGCACCACATGGTGGGCAGTTAATACAACTATGGGGTAGTAGAGATGGCTCAGCAGTTAAGAGCACTGGATGCCCTTACTTCCAGACGCCCAGAATTCAAGTGCCAGCCTCTGCACGGTGGCTCACAACCATCTGTCACGGGATCTGACACCCTCTTCTGGTGTGTCTGAAGAGAGCAACACTGTACTCACATACATAAATAAATAAATACATCTTAAAAAATGAACAAAACTTTTTGCCGCATGATCAAATACATAAAATGATACAGGTTTTCAAAAATTTCAAAAAGCATATTATTTTAATATTTCAAATTTATTTCAAAGAACTTTTATCAGATTAATGACTAGATTGTTAAAAAAGATTAAAAAAGCATGTTTAACGATAGACTCCACTGATTTTGGTTCAACTAAGCTTTATTAGTTTTTTAAAGATAGACCTTTGAGGGCTTGAAGGGAGAGAGAGGACTTTCCAGTCCTGGTGGTATTAAGGATTGGGTGGGTGTGGCCTTTGTAAACCATCTGCCTGGAAATCATGCAACAAGATTGTAGTTATGGTATCATAGAATAAGCATAGTTTGCTCATCTCTTTTAACAACAAACATGTCCCTTTAATAAATAGAGTCCTTATTTATTAATACCTGAGTTTTTAATACAGTTTGAAATCAAGTTATCAGGTACTGTTCCTTACTTCCAAGTTTCCCATTCCCTGTAAGATTTGATAGGTGTGAGATGATTTCAAGAGTTCTGGAAATACAGTCTGGCAATAATTTCTCAGTCATTTGCTATGTTCTTGTTTATACTTGTGTTCTCTAGATTGAGCCGCAGTGATTTAGCATACAATCTTGCAGTATTGATTCACACATTGAGAAATGAGCGGGCATATTGCATGCAAACTCGGTGGGTCTTGATTTCAAGCCTCCCCTCCACAGAATTCTAGGATATTCTATTTTGCCATGTTTGAAATATGTGATCATTTCAGGGAGGTCTATGATATGTCTGCTTTATAGATTGTGAAGTTTTTCTTGGCATCTTACTGGTGCAATTGGGAAAACAAACAAGCGAACAAATGAAACAATTTTAAGCCTCATATCCACATTTTTGTTTTATACAAGTTCATTTATTGATTGGGACTTGTTTTTATTTTTTCCCCCCAGACAGCAGGAAGCTGTACTAAGTACACATTGATGCCTAATAGACCTTGATGTGAGAGAAAGTCATCAGAGACTGTTTCAATAGGCCTTCCACACAGAGATAAAGTTCTGAAAGCCATTGTCATTAAATACTCCAACTTTCCTGCCGGCTAAATTATGGAGTTCTTGCTGTGGTCCTGTTGAACCTGGTGCATGCTTGGATGGACATTTTAGTCAGGTGTTACATTTTGCCCATTAGTCATGCTAAAAAACAAACAAACAAGAACAAAAGAAAATTTACTAATCAGGTTACTCACTCCCACTTTAGTTTTTACTTGTGTTCATCTACTATGCTCTCCTGTAACCTAGTAGATGTGAACAAAAGAGTTCTTAGAATTCTTTCAATGTAAGTGACTGCATTATTTTAAGGCTTTGTTCTTTTCTTTATGTCTGGATTCTTTTGACAATTATATTCCTATGTAGTCTGACCCACTGTCTACCTGATTTTCTTCTATTTTAACTTCTTGGATTCTGGCATAATAGGTGTGTTTTATCCTATCTATCCAATCTGAACTAAAGAAAACCAAAGTAAAACAAACAAACACCCAAACACTTACAGAAGAATCCCAGGGTAAGGAAACTTACACTCCATCCCACTATTGTTAGAGCTGCCATGAAACAACATTGGGATGTTAGAACTTAGGGTTGGAGGTTGCAGCAGGAACTTGTAAGCCTGCTCCTGACACTCTGGGCACAGTAAGTGGTACTTAAATATCAGAGAGGAGCCTGCACCCTCTCAGGTGGGCAGCTACCTGAGGTGCCGTCCAGATTTAAGGTGGGAAAATTCTCTCAGGTGTGTTCAACCACTGGGTTTTCATTGAGTTCAGAAGCACTCAAGTTGACAAACAAGTTCAGCAATCACATTTGAGGCCAGTTTGAGAGACATAGTAAAGCCCTGCTGCCAAGAAACAAAACGATAACTACACCAACAGACGAACAACCCCCCCCCCAAAGAAAGAGATAACAAAACCCAAAGCAGAAATGTCTCTAACCAGTCAATCTCCAATGTTCTGAAATGGGTGCTATGTATAAGTAATAATTAAAATGTATTTGTTTCATTCTTTCTTGGCTGTTGTAGACTGATCATTTCTGTGCTTACTTTAGGAAATATATCTAAAGACTGTTAAGTACTTGAGGCAAATCCATCTATGTGCTTTAGTGGTACCTGCTCAGAATTCTTTCTCCTAGTGAACATCTATCTGCCCTTATCTCATCCCTCCTCCTGGTGGGTACTTAAGGAATGAAACAAATAGTGTTAAAGATTGCAATTGCATTTAATCATCTGTTTTGTGGAACTTTATCATATGAATATTTAAATACACTGGAGGAATGTTGAGCAAGACATAACTACATGCAACTCACGGAGAGAAACTTCTGTTTTCTGTTATAATTAAAAAAATATATCTTCAAAGGGACTCATTGATACTAAAACATACGGTAAAGTCAACCACTAAAATTAGGTTCACATAAATTGAAATAATGAAAAGATGCTTTCTTAAATATAAATAAAATGAGTATATTGTAGGTGAGCCAAAGGGAACCAAGAGCTGTGAACAGCCTAGGCATTCCTCAGCAGGAAGGATGCAAGTAGTTTCTTATTTGGAAAACAGTTATTCCCTTTGATAATGAAACTCCTTATATCTTAAACCAATTTTTTTTTTTGGCAGTTCAAGAGGTTGAACCAAAGGACTTGAGTGCGCTAGCCACAACCTTTATCATTGCGCTGTACCCTTAAACACCCAAAGCTGATTTATTTTAAAAACAGGGAATAATTTATTAAAAAAAAACCAATAAAAGAACCGAAAAGCTTGGGTTCTGTAACAAGGGTTTTTATATAGTTAAACGGCACACCAGTAATAATACGTAAGAGCCTACAATACTCCCACTCCAGTCTGTATGAACATGCTTCAGAGTCTAAAAGTAAGCTCTCTGCGACGTTAGCACCTTTGCGATGATTTAACTTGGGTGCCCTCCTCCAACAGAATCCACAATTTCCTCACAGTGCTTCTCTAAGAAAGGGCTATCTTTGGAGTCCTGAACCCAGACCTCTACGTATATGTGTTGGGGTGTCATATCAGCTGGTGTATGCTGTCTGGTTGGTGGTCCAAAGACAGAGATCTTGGGGGTCCAGGTTACATGAGACTGCTGGTCCTCTTACCGGTTCACCTTACTCCTCAGCTTCTTCTAGCTTTTCCCGAATTCAACTACAGGGGTCAGCAGCTTCTGTCCATTGGCTGGGACTTTTTCAGCTGCTTGTTGGGTCTTTCAGAGGGCAGTTATGATAGGCTCCCTTTTGAGAGCACCCTATAGTTTCAGGAATAGTGTCAGGCCTCAGGACCTGCCCTTGAAGGTCATTGTTTTCTGCAAAAATTTAGTGCAAATCTTCCCAGTCCCCAGCAGTAGAAACTCTTTCTCTCCTTGGTCCTCGGGGTGGGGGAAATGAAGCTTTATTTTGTTTTCTACTTTGCTTGCTGTGCCTTACTTAGTGGGATTGTGTATAAGATCTTGACCTTTTGTGATCCAGTGTGGGAAGACGTTTAGGAGTGAGACTCAGAACCTTCATGGCTACTTCTGAACACGTCTTGGGCAGAGGCCATGGAATGGAAATCAAATGATGGTGAGGCATATTTTGTTGAAAACGACATTGTTTGCTGTGCATGCACTGAGCTGTTTCTGAATCTAAGAAGAACAAGTACAGTGTGGTTGACTTGGAAATGGGCATCTGTTCTATGGAAAAAGCGTAGATACCTTACAGCGTTTGGAAACCATGGGACCTGACGTTTTTCAGGTCTCATTAATCTTCACTTAAGTTCTGCAATTCCAGCAAGCACGGTCGGCCTGCTTAATTACCCAACACTGTAGAGACAGCATCAGTTTCTCTTCTCGAGCTAATTTATCCATCCTAATATTTAACCCTGCTGCCCTTTGCTTGGAGACCAGAATTCTGTGGAAGATGGGAAACCAGCACAGCGAAGTTCCGAAAAGATAAGGTTTTCTCAGAGAAACGGCCAGGTGTTCTTCTGGACTGCAGTGAACTATCACATTTACTTGGTGTCTTAATTACGATTTCTATTTGCTGTGACAAAATAACATGGCCATAATAACAAGCTGAGGAGGAAAGGGTTTATTCAGCTTATACTTCCAGACCATAGTGCATTGCTGTTAAAAGTCAGGGCAGGAACTACAGCAGAGCAGGAGCCGAAGCAAAAGCTCATGCAGAAGCCATCGATGGATGCTGCTTGCTGGCTTGTTCCCCATGCCTTACTCAGTCCTCTTTTTTTATTTTAATTTAATTTTTTATTGGATATTCTCTGTATTTACATTTCAAATGTTATCCCCTTCCCCCACTCCCACCCCTCCTTCCATGAAGGTGCTCCCTCTCCCAATCACCCTCTCCATCTCAGCACATTGGCATTCCCCTACACTGGGAAAATAAGCCTTCACTGGATCAAAGGCCTTTTCTCCCAATGATGCCAGACAATGCTATTCTCTGCTACATAAAACCAGAGCCATGGGTTTCCCCATGTGTGCACAACGGTTGGTATTTTAGTCCTTGGGAGTTATGGAGAGTTTGGTTGTTTGATAATGTTGTTCTTCCCATGGGGTTGCACACCCTTTCAGCTCCTTCAGTCCTGTCTCTAGCTCTTTCATTAGTGTCCCCCTGTTCAGTCTGATGGTTAGCAGCAAGCATCCTCAATTGTAACTGTATGGCTCTGGCAGAGCCTCTTAGGAGGCATCCATATCTGGCTCCTGCCAGTAAGCCCTTTTTGGCATCAGCAATAGTGCTTGGGTTTAGTGGCTGCATATGGGGTGGATCCCAAGGTGAGGTAGTCTCTGAGTGTTCTTTTCTTCAATCTCTGCTCCCCTATTTGTCCTTGTATTTTGAAACTAAAGGGAATGCTAGATGGGTACTGTTGCCCGAGTATCTGCCAAGCATGCAGCATGTCCTACTACACATATTGGGCATTCTGACACATGCCCCTTATCCCAGTATTCTCCTAGGTGGAGGAACAAGGTTATCTTTAGTCACATAGCAGTTCAAAATCATCTTTATTTACACAATGTGTTCAAAACCAGCCTGGGCTGTAAAAGAACTTTGTCATTTAAAAGAAAATAAAAGGTGCTTACTTAAAGCTCTGCCGTTGTAACCTGTTGTGACGATTATGGTTCTAATGATTCACACAGGCACCCACAGAGGTGTCTGCACAGTGCTAGCAGTCTGTCTCTGCTGTATTTTCAAACCTTCCTTTGAGTAGGATGGCAGTCCTGCACTGGCTGTTCTAATTACACCGTCCACATCAGCAAAACACTGACTTCAGCAGAATATTCCTCATTGACCAGAAGGTGGCAGTATCAGACCATTTTGGATCAACAAATTACAGTGGACCTCTGATTGCACGTTAAGACATTCATTCATGCAAGAGACCATCCGGAGGATGGCTTTCAATGATTTATTTTCTAATACAATCTTGATGAAAAATGACCTTTCAGAATAGAAGTAATAAGTTTGCTCCCATTTGGTTTAAATTGAAATACAAGGGCCACTATGCAGAAAGCTGCAGATTTTTTTTTTTTTTGAAACTAGCAGATTTATGAGACCTAACTTTTAGGAACTCTAAAAACACACAGTTAAAAGTAAAAAAAAAAATCCATAGCTTTGTGTGTGGAATATATTTATAAAGACACCACAAGTGCTTGTTTAGCGTCTTGAACATAGTTCGGAACATGTAAGGTATAAAAGTTCATGTCACCCAAGCCAGGTTTAATGGAATCATTTAACAATGGTAACATGTATTTATTTATTACTTATATGTAGACCACATGTGGTCACGTGTTCCCTGTATGTGTATGCAGATTCCCACATAGAATAGAGAAGTGGTTTTCAACCTGTGGGTATAGACCTCTTTGTGTGTGGGGGGGTCCACCAACCCTTTCACAGAGGCATCTAAGACCATCAGAAAATCCAGATATTTATACTATGATTCACAACAGTATGAAAATCGCAGTTATGAAGCAGGAACAAAGTAATTTTATTGTCGGAGGTCACCACAACCTGAGGGCTGTATTCAAGGATCACAGAATTAAGAAGGCTGAGAACCGCTGGGCTAGAGGAGCTGATCCCTGGAATTATGGCCTCTGTGAAGCACTGGGATCTGCTGCAAAATCAGTAATGATCATATCTACCAAGGCATCTCCCTGGCTTCTAGTAACGATCTATAATTCCCGAGAAACTTACCTCCAAGTACCACTGGCAATGATGATGGGGAGATAAAAGAATAAGATGGGTGCCGGGGCTGGCAAGAACTTGGTACAGGAGACACGGTTCCTGCCACTGGAACAGGGCCAAGAAGGCATGGGCCTCCACCATGCCAATGGCTGTTGTGGGCATAAGGAGTGTTTATTGAATAATTGTACATAATTTTTACGTTCCTCCTCCAAGGAATATCCTCCCTGTTAGCATTAATGATTCCATGATAATCGAAGACTGTAGGAGTCTCGGAGGCAAATGTTCGGCTAAGGTCTCAGTGAAAAGGTAAATGCTAGGACATTCAGGACAGTCCTTGAGACTGGGGAAAAGAGCTCTAAGACCATGAATTCAAAAACAAATAATTTCTCAATGATGCAAACTATAAGGATGCAGTCGGGATTGTATGAGGGGCTTTATAGATCTAAAGGAACAGAGGCAGCCATACTATAAGTCAGCCTGTCAGAAAGATACAAAGGCAGGGAGAATCAAATGCAGGGAGATTTCTGATCCAGGCAAGGTCGGTAGGAATGGTGATTCCAGGGCAGGGCTCCACCTGGCTATCTTATTTTCTGTGCTTGTGCTGGCTCCTCAGAACCAAGAAGCTGGTGTCAATGGATACTGATTCATAGGATAATCAAAAGGGTAGCAAGAACCAATGACTGGATTGATAAGTAAAATAAAAGATTGGGCTTATGATCTTCAAGGGGTGGGCCATCTGGAGACTTTTTTTTAGAATACAAAGAACTGCTTGGAGACCTGCCCCCAGCAGAACGCAGAGGGAGGAAAGGAGGAAGGGGGGAGGGAGGAAGGGAGGGGGAGGGAGGGGGAGGGGAAGGGAGGAGAACAGATGGAGGGAGGGAAAAAGGGAGTAAGGGGGAGGGAGGGGGAGAGAGGTGGAGGGAGAGAGAGGGAGGAGGGAGGAAAAGAGGAGAGGGAAAGAGGCTTCAGGGAGGGAGGGACAGAGAGAGAGGGAGGAGAACAGAGAAAAAGTAGGTAGAAAGCTGTCTTGAGAGAACATAGGGCCACCAGCTTGCACTTACGATCTGACTTTGAGTCATTTCTCTTCACTGCTCCCAGACACCCCTTCTCCCAGCACCCTTCTCCAAGCTGAGGCTGGTCCTCAGCAGGTGGAAATCAGTGCCTAATTAAACTCTGTGTGCTCTAGAAAGCTCTCAAGATTTTCTCAAATTACAGTTTTTCTAAGTATATCAGGAACCAAAACAAGTGAAATCAGGCCAACAACTACAGAAATGAGCTATCTTGTGTTTATTTTTGTGGCCCACCTTGACGTTCTTTGTCAAAACTAACAAACACTGATGTCTGTCACTGCATCATTGCTACACAAGCCTCCAAGGGTTTCTTTTTGTTGGCAGTGTTTATCTTTTTTCTGATAGCAAGAGCCGGCACTCAGGGACCTTGCAGTTGCTGAGCACATGCTTTTCATCCCCCTTTTATCATGGCTTGTCTTCACTTGAGGCATGCATGTGCATCAGAATTTATGACGTGACAAGCAATGGTCGGGACTGGGGAGTCCCTTTTTGAAATATTGCACCTCGCTCAGAACTAATGAAAGCAACAATAGAATGGCAGAAATGATTAAGGAAATCCGTGGTCACACAGTTCCAGTTTATGTTTCATACATGTGATTTTAAAGATTGACATATAGACCCCAGCGAGACCTCCCAGACATCTAGTGATAGAACAGGATGTTTGGATTCTGTAGAAAAGGAAGAACAATGAACTAAAGAATTGCTTTTTTTTCAGACTCGTATGTAGGCAACTCTGTGAAGCATTGCTTGGTGAGGACGGATGTGGGAGGCCAAGCCCACTGTGGGCAGCATCAACCCTAGGCAGGAAGTCCAGCGAAATACAGAAAAGGAGATTGAGCAAGCCATTAAAAGAAGTTTAGTAAGCAACACCCTTTTTCTTTTCTTAAATTTTATTGTTATTTTTACTTATTCAATTTACATTCTGTTCACTACCTCACTTCTGGATACCCTCTCCCATAATTCTTCCCCCACCCCACCCTTCTGCTCAGAGCTTGTAGGAGCCCCCTGGCTATCCCACCAGCTTGGCATTTCATGCCTCTGCAAGGATAGGCCCTACTTCCCTCACAGAGGTCAGACAAGGCAGCCCAGCTGATAGAACATGTCCCACAGGTAGGCATCAGCTTTTGGGATAGCCCCTGTTCCATTTGTGTAGCACCCACAACAAAGCCAGACTTCACATCTCCTACATATAAGCAGGAAGTCCTGGGTTCAGCCTATGCAATATTTTTTTGGGGGGGGGGGTTGGTGGGTCAGACTCTGAGAGTCTCAAGGGTTTAGGTTAGGTAACTCTGCTGGTCTTCCTGTAGAGTTCCTATCCCCTTCAGGGCCCACAGTTCTTCCTGCTTTTCTTCCATAAGAGTCCCCGAGATCCACCCACTGTTTGCACGTGAGTGTATGTATCTGTCTGAGTTATATTCTGGGTGGAGTCTCTCAGAGGACAGCCGTGCTCCTGTCTGCAAGCATAACAGAGTATCATTAGTAGTGTTAGGGATTGGTGCTTGCCCATGGAATGGGCCTAAAGTTGGGACATGTATTAGTTATCCATTCCCTCAGTCTCTGCTCCATCCCCTGTGTGTGCATTTCTTATAGACAGGATCCATTTTGGTTGAAAGTTTTGTGGGTGGGTGGGTGTCTTTATCACTCCACTGGGGTTCCTGTTTGGCTACAGGAGGTGGCCTCTTTAGGTTCCATATCTGCAATGTTGTGAGTCACAGCTAAGGTCACCCCTGTCCCGCGCAACCGTCTCGCCTGCAAGAACGACGCGGCACACGAAATAGGATCCTTCTGCGGTAAACTTTAATACTCTCGAGAACCAGCACTTGCTACACGTGACGAAGAAGATGAAGAAGACCAAGAAGATGAACAAGACGAACAAGACGACGAGACCAACGAGACCAACGAGACCAACGAGACGACCAAGACAAACCCGAACTATCTAGCCCGTCCCCTTATAAAGGGATCAGTCCTTGCCTTGAACGCGGAGCCCCCTGATTGGTTGAAACTCATCAGGCCCTATGACGCCACGGGAGAGGCAGAGCTCAAGGAGTGGAAAGTTACCCAGCACGTGCGCACATGGCTTGTTTACTGCTAACTCCAGCCGGATGTCAGCGCCATCTTGTAATGGAGAATGTGCAGGCGGCGCCCCACACACCCCCATTTATTCTTCAGCAGGTTCCTTATCCCAGGTTTCTGTCTTGTCCTGCAGATGCCTTCTACCTCCTCACTCTCATCAAATGCAATTTTCCATTAATTTTTATGGCCATCAGGGCATCTCTTCTTTTGTTCCACACACCTGATTCTGAATCTCCCATTCCTCTCCTCATCCCTCCTCTCTCCCACTTCCCTCCCTCCACCTGCCTCTTACAACTATTTTATTTCCCCTTCTAAATGACATTCAAGTTTCCTCCCTTGGGCCTTCCTTCTTGTTTAGCTTCTTTGGATCTTCGAAGTATAACATGGTACCTGTATTTTATGTTTCTTTTGGGACCGGATTACTTAACTCGGGATGATATTATCAAGTACCATCCATTTGGCTGTCAATATTCGTGATGTTTTTTAATAGCTGTATACTATTCCATTGTATAGATGTACCACATTTGTTTTATTCATCCTTTAATTGAGAAACATCTAGGTTGTTTCCAGTCTCTGGCTATTATGAACAAAGCTCCTATGAACATAGTTGAGCAAGTGTCTTTGCGGGACGTTGGATCATCTTTTGGGAATATGCCCAGGATTGGAATAGCTGAGTCTTGGGGGAGAACTATTCCTAGTTTTCTGAGAACATGGCAGAATTTTTCAGTGTTCAAAGTTTGCACTCCTACTGGCAATAAAGAAGTGTGTTCCTTGGTCCACATCCTTGGCAGCTATCCCTTGGGTTTTTGATTTTTAACCATTCTTACAGGTGTGAGATGGAATTTCAGATATTTTTGTAAGCCACACTCTTGTATGACTGCTGGTTCAGATTCTGCCTCCAGGTTCCTACCTTGAGTTTCTATCCTAACTTCCCTCGGAGATGAACTGTAACCTGTTAGCCAAATAAAATTTTTCTTCCACAGGTTGTTTTTGGCCTGAGTGTTTGGTTACAGCAACTAGAAAAAGCAAGCTAGAAGTTAGATATTGAATATTTCAGATGGCTTCTTCATTTTATTGGACTAGCACAATGACATCAGACTGAAGTGAACACGAATTTAACCCTCTCTGGAAAGAATCTGTCACACCATTACTCAGTTGACGTGCTGTCTGGAGTTACTAACTACACAGGTATGAGCAAGGTAGAGTGGTGAGTCCTAGTGGAACTGGCAGAAAGGAAAGACCAAAATGATGCATTACCTCTAGTGGAGCTCTTATGTGTTGTCTGCTTTATAACCGTTTATTGATATGAGGACCATACTAGGAAGTCACCTGAAAAATCTCCCCAAAGTATTAAAAAAATGACAAGAACACTCTAAAGTCTGAAACCAGAATTGAACTTTCTAATTGTACTAATGCATGAAAGAAAATATTATGAGTTTGCAGGATCTGAAACATCTGTGTGGTTCTTTGAGTTATTACTATTACTTGCTGATGCCCGATACCCTGGCTTGGACTGACATGCTTTGCCCTCTGAATGCTTTTAATATATATGTTGAACTGATATAACATGTTCATTGGCTCCGTTTTTAATACTAACAACTGAATTGTCTAAGCAGCAGGCAGAAATGGCATAAGCATCTTGAATCTTGATAATTTACATTACTAGAAATTTCTATGTGACAACAAACATTAACCCCTAAAAATAAACATATGTAAGTCCAAAATAGCTGGCTAATGCTTGTAATGGTTCCCACAATGCTTCAAATTCAACATCATAGCTCAGGCTCCCTGTATAGCTTTGTCAGCAATAAGCCATTCACTGAGAAAGAGATCACGATCGACTGATATTTCTACCTGGGAAATAATGATGTAATCTGTTGACAGCGTTCTTGACAACTTATTGACTGCTTTTTCAATCACTAGATAACTTAGTCTCTCTTTCTCTCTATTTTTTTCTATGTAGACGTGAGCACTTTATAAATGTGTTTAAATTTAGCCCTGTCTTGGATGTTGCTGCCTAGACTAAGTGTTTCTTTTGAGTTCACAATGGCAGAAGATGACAAGAGAAATTAATAAGAACAATGCTTCTAGTGCTGTTTATTTTCTTTGGCTGGGAAAATACTTCACAGCATGTTGGAAATAAACTAGAGGAATTTTTTTTTTAACTCTCAGAGTGACTACCTGTGGTTGATAAATCTAAATTAAGCCAATTATATTTTTCTAAAATTAACATAGCATTGACAAATGGCTTATTTTTCATACCTATATTTATTTCATAATTGGCCTTTTATTCTCCTTAGGTAGGCATTAGTTAAGAAGTTTCTAATTCCATAAAACAAAAATACTAGTTATTAGCATCCTGACTCCCATTTATTTTGAATTCAACAATGTTTGCATGTTTGCTTGGCAATGCTTTACTGTGTCAATACTAGGCTAGGATTTTGTGCATACTAGGCCATCTACAACTGAATTTTCGCCACAGCATTCAACACTATTTATTATGAAGTTATTATGTAATAGATCTTGGGGTCACCTCTGATCATAAAGAGATGAACAGGACATTTTTAGTTCTCCAATCCGAAATATAAAAGAATCCAGCAATAGATACATAAATGCAAAGAGTCTACCATGATCTGGAGAAGAAAAGAATGTGATAGGTACAGTGGACCCATCAAACAGAGCTCAGGATGAATGTACAATGGGTAGGCACAAACAATCCATAAATACTTTCCTTCATCATTATACTAAACCAAGTGTATGCCATATATGAGTTAAAACCAAGAATACCAGCCTATCCAACAAGAGGTGCACATTCTGCTCATAGGAAAGTTAGTATCTCTAATGATGACATACGTTGAATAGATACATCCATGTGCAATGCTAGGTACAAGGAAATGTCAAAAGCTTGGCTGAGGGAAGAGCTCATGGAAGACAAGGAGACTAGTAGCCTGAGTGACAATCGGTGAATCTCCAGGAATCTGAGAGGAGGCTGAGGACATAATGGATATAAAGGACCTACCATCACCTTGTCCTTGAAAGGATTCACTGAAAATGGTAAAACTATTAATTTTCGAGGGAGGAGGTCATCTGAGGAATATCCTATAGGAGAGTTCACCAAGGTTGAGGACATAGAATATTTGGAAAAAATATATTTCCTCTGTGTACTGGCTGGTTTTGTGACAATTTGACACAAGCTGGAGTTATCACAGAGAAAGGAGCCTCAGTTGAGTCCATGAGATCCAGCTGTAAGGCATTTTCTCAACTAGTGATCAAGGAGGGAGAGCCCAGCCCATTGTGGGCAGTGCCATCTCTGGGCTGGTAGACCTGGGTTCTATAAGCAAGGAAGCTGAACAAGCCAGGGGAAAACAAGCCAGTAAGTGACATCCCTCCATGGCCTCTGCATCAGTTCCTGCATCCTGACCTGCTTGGGTTCCAGTCCTGACTTCCTTTGGTAATGAACAGTGACATGGAAGTGTAAGCTGAATAAACTCTTTTCTCCACAACTTACTTCTTGGTCAAGTTTCTTTGTGCAGGACTAGTAACCCTGACTAAGATAAATTGGTACCAGCATAGTGGGGTTTTCCTGTGAAAACCTGAGCATGTTTTAGGGAGCACTGTGGAAGGTCTTTGGAAATTTGAGCTAGAATAGAGCCATTGGCATATTAAGAGCTCTGCGGAATAATCTATAAGAGCTTGGAAGATAATGTTGAAAACAGTGCAGAAGATGGAGGCCTGGCTTGTGAAATTTCAGACGGAAGATTAAAGACTCTTATCAGGGCTTTTGCTGTTTTGATTGTGAAGGTTCTGTGGTTTAGTTAGCTGGGGCTAAAAAAATCAGCTGTGATTAACAAGATACCAGAACTACTAAAGCAAAACCCTTGCATTACTGGGACTATTGATGCTGGTCAGCTGGAGCTAAGAAATGAGTGGTGATTAGAAAGAGACCGATATTATTGAGGTAAAATCTTCTGGTGTCTGTTTTCTGAGAGCACAAAGAGACTGTGTTCCAGAGATAGCCAAGGTTGTACCTCGTGCTGTGGCTGGACTTGGTAATGTGTAAGAGTCACCCAGATATTACTGGTTTTGAAGAAATGAAGGGGTCATAAAGAGCATCTGAGGCTCAGCACTGTGAGAGGCCATGGAAGGACATTGGAAAAGGTGCAGCCTTAGTTGCAATTAATGCCCCAGAACAGCAGTGTTTTGGAGATGCCCGTGCCATGAGATAAGCACCAAGAATAGCAGTGGCAGTGGAGAACAGGCAGCTGGAGCCTAGAAGACAAGGTGTGTGCTACAAAGGGCAGAGCTGGAGAAGTGACCCAAGCCCTTGGAGGAGCCCAGAAGTTCTTGAGTGGATCCAGACATTGGATGGTTAGAGTTCAATTTTGCTTTTGATTGTGACTGTGCACTGATATTTTTTTCTCTTCCCACAGTTAAGAGACTTTAAATTGTTAAAAAAAAAAAAAAAACCTTTGATTTTTAAAAGTGACTGGATATTTTCAAGGGATTGCAATTTTAATATGTAAGAATTTGTAAAGACTGTGGGACTGTTCAAGTTATTTAGATCTTGGGGATGAATAAGAAAGCAAGGGTTGAGGCTTAAACAGTGTTGTGTTTGTGTGTCAAGTTGGCAAAGTGTCAATTTTACTGGGTGGTTTTGTATCAACTTGACACAAGCTGGAGTTATCACAGAGGAAGAAGCTTCAGTTGAGAAAATGCCTCCATGAGATCCAGCTATAAGGCATTTTTTTTTTTTTTCAACTAGTGATCAAGGGAGGAGGTCCCAGCCCATTGTGGGTGGTGCCATCCCTGGGCTGGTAGACCAGGGTTCTATAAAAAAGCAGGCTGAGCAAGCCAGGGCAAACAAGCCAGTAAATAACATCCCTCCATGGCCTCTGCATCAGCTCCTGCTTCCTGAGCTGATTGAGTTCCAGTCCTGATTTCCTTTGGTGACAAACAGCAGTGTGGAAGTATAAGCCGAATAAACCCTTTCCTCTGCAACTAGCTTCTTAGTCATGATGTTTTGTGCAGGAATACAAACCATGACTAAGACACTCTGATTGCAGAGAGAGAGAGGGAGAGAGAGAGAGAGAGAGAGAGAGAGAGAGAGAGAGAGAGAGAGAGAGAGAGAGAGAGAGAGAGAGAGAGAGAGAGAGAGAGGTATGATCTTGGTGAACAAAGTAAAATATGGTTTTACTTTTAAATGTTATCTTCAATTGTCATGTGAAGAGTCAAATGCATATTACTCTGATAACAAGGAATCTGGTTAGCTGTTCACATCTTGATGGGGTGTTGGGCTCATGTGGCAATGCTGGAAGGTATGAGAGGTGCTTATATTTAGGGTCCATTTCAAACACACTACTAGCAGAACCTGGATGCATTCAACATTGTGTCTAAACAAAAGAATAAAAGGCAATCATGATGTAGATAATTTCTTAATGACTTTCTGGGTTAAAAATAGATATTTTATTAAGTTGGAAGTCAATTTTTAGAGTACTGAGAATGAAGGGTAGGAGAAACGCTTAGAGTTTCTCCTGGAAACCACCAAATATTGAAGAAGATGGCTTTAGTTGAATGTGGCCGAGTCAGGTCAGCCTGCGGGAAGAAATGAGGGCATCACTTTTCACTTTACCCACAGTCAGTGAGGCCAGCGGAGGAACTGAACTGAGACCTATGTGACTCCGGCTTTCATGCCTTCCCATTATCCATCTCTGTTTCTACTGATCAACCCAGGGATGAGAAGCATTTGTCTCTTGCCCTGTGGGCTCCTTTAAAATTCATCAGTGTTAAACAAAGTAGGGCTAAACCAGCACTTAAGTTCATAAACAGAGGGACTGTGGCTGATGTTGCTTTCTATTATAAAGCTGTTTCAAAATTGAACTGTAGAGATGGCAGCTCATCTGCAACATCACTCTACTAGGTTCGTAATAAGTGGTTGTGTTTGGTAATGTTCAAATATGCATGTAAATATTAATACACAAATACATATATGCAAGTATCTAATCAACTAATTTTCTGTGTCTTAGTATGATCTGCTTTAGGTCATTTCTGTCTTAAAATCATTGATGCATTGTCTGGAAATAAGAAAATACTCATCTCACAATGAGTATAATCTAATCTTAAACTGTTTATCACCTTTGTATCAAAAATTTAATAATCTGCAGTGTTCAAGCAATCCTCAAAGGGCAAATGAATATAAATACACATACATATGTATAATTTTATGAGTTCCTCTACTCTACTTGATATTTATCTATTTCTGTCATGCTTCACAATATCTACTGCTTTGTGGAAGGAACCTGATGAATTGAATGCATTTTCTATGTTCTAGACACAGTGCAAAGGATGACCCATGAAGAAGCTCACACACACCTTTGCCTTTAGCTCTTTACATACTTCTCCTCGCCTGTAATTGCCAAGTGGACACTTGCTCTTATCTGGGCTGAAGGATTTTTTCTCCTGGATGTGCCTGTCCAACTCAATTTTATAAACTTAGCTTCTGACTCCACAGTGTGCTATATATATTTCTTTTTATAGAAGTTGCCATCTTATGCTATTTCTAAATTGTCTTTTTATTCTATTTTGGGAATAGTGTGGGAACAAAGAATTTTGATTTAACTCTATGTACTCTGGGATGACTTGCAATATTATTTACATGTAGTGTTCATGTAAGAGATGTTTACTGAGCGAACTAATGAGTTCAGTTTTGGAATATGCTACATACTGGGGAAGGAGAGTTCAATTTTGCTCACTTAAAGAAATTAGGATGTGTTAAGAAACACCAAGGAATAGCTATGTGACAAAGACTTTCACACTGTTGTAGATTTGACACTGATTCTGTTCCTAACTTGAAATTAAGATTCATTTATGCTTAGTGTAAAGGATTGCTGTTTGAGTTATTATTGATTTATAGAAGGGAAAGTGTCCAGTATAAAATTACAGAAGAGAAAGTAGTTCACAAACAGCCAAAGGTTTGATCCAGGGGTGTGTCTGTGTGAACTTCCATGTGGAATATCTTTTGAACTGTGTTTGTCCAGAACACAGAATCAGGTCTAGAGCATAGACCTGCTTCACAGTGTGTTTTCTACAGAACACTGAATAAAAGGTATTTTAAAGTCTGTCAGGAATAAATAAGTATAAAAAGCAATAACAAGCAGTATTCTATTAATTGTATTATGAGTATCCAGTTTGGGTCCTGCCTTTTCCAGTTCTCATGGGATTATGTTAACTGGAACACTAACAGTGTCAGAAATGGCCTGAGAAAGATTTAAAGGAACACATTCTGTAGAACAATATGCAGAGAATTATTCTGCTGATAGTCACCCTTGAGTTAAAGTGTCAGAAAATAAAATTCAGAGAGTTTGATTAGTGTTGGGTCAAACTAGGAGGTAGACACTGTAGAAACATGTTTTTTGACTGACTGCTTTCCCACAAGGAAGGTATTAGGATCACAATGAAAACAGAATAATTTTCTCAACACAGATGGAGGGATGTGGAGATGTGCAAACTATCTGTGCAAATCCACACAGGTTTGTGATGGTAAGAGAAAAACTCATTACCTGGAAGTACTGAGATTTAGAGATTGTTAATACTGTCCCTAGGTTGACTGGGCATGCCAAGCTGTAGTTTGTATGTGATACAGAGAAGGAGGGTTTACATTGTTGACACGGTTGGCTTTTCAAAAGACTACATATGGTGATATAAAGAAATGCATCAGTAGCTAGAAAGGATTATTTATTGATTTTCTAGCACTAGAGGCTCCCCTTGTATCTTGGTGGAGTGAATGAAAAACATAATTGACCAGTCGGTAGGTTAGGAATATAATGAACCCAAAAGAAGAAGATGGAACATTTCAGAAGTTCATGTACAAAAAGAGGAACAAATGTAAAAAGAAAGTTACACTGGGAAAATAAATTTGATATGAGATTTTGATGATCTTCAGAATAGAAAAGGCAGAGAGCTAGAAAGAAGAGTCTGTAATAGTGTTACAATTTCCACACTTTCTATGGGAACACAGGAAGAGAAAACATTTGGGAAGCAGGGAAGAAGATGCATTGACAATGAATGAGTTTGAGTGTGTGGCAGTCTAGGACCTAATTAGCAAGGGACAGAAGAAAAGACAATCAGTCTTATCTATCATTTTTGGGAGCAATCACATAGTTACAAGTGTAATCTGTAACAAGGGCCAACATCAGTTCTAAAATAGCCCTTGATTCACCTGTTCTCTCCCCTGCAATCTTTCTGTCCTGTGTTAACAGCACAATCATTTACTGGGTGCTTTTCTGTGGTAACGTGCCGCTGAGACCTTCATCTACTTAGGTGGTCTTCACTGTTATGCAACAAGGCAGGCGATTCTATAAGAGAGAAAATTAACATGTGGTAGAGTTGATAACTAACAGAATACAAAGAGGTACTTAGCTAGAAATGACAGCAGAGAAGGGATTTGGATACACGTCTCACCTGTTCTACAAGCCGTGCTTTTTAATTAGGTCCATTGTCTGGTTGAAGGCCCTTCCTTCAACCAAAACAGTATTTGGCTTATATTTTAAGGTACCTGGTACTCTTATGTGTACTCTTTACTAGAGAGGGAATTCTAATGAACAGGAATATGTTTGTGTAAAAATATGTAAAAATATGATTTTTAAGCAAGTATTTAGGGCTTGACATAGAAGTAGAACTTGACAGGTGATTTTGACTAAGAACAGATTAAGAGAAGACCTGGAGGGAAGAAGAACTTTGTACAAGATTAATTGCTAATCCTCTGTAGTTTGGGATTCAGTGTTCCTCTGTTGTCCCCCTCCTTCCTTTCTCTTATTTCTGATTTGTATGTTCATATATAGGCCTTCTGTGATTTTGTTCAAGATCCAAGGGTCCTCTTCCTTTTTGTTGATTTAGTTGCAGAGCATTTCCACTAAAACTAACACCACAGACAGACGGCACATGTACATAAATGGGGTTTATGCTTGAACTGCAGGACTCTCTGAGCTCTGCCCCCTTCTTTCTCCATCTCACTGTCTCAAAGCGCTCTCTGGATTTGAAAAGGCATGTTTCTTGATCTTCCATTTACAGTTGCTGTTCCTGCTTTGAACAAACCACCCATTTCCGAAACAGCTAGTGAACTATTGGCATTTCATTCCTTCCGGAGAATCTGTTTCTAAATATGCTCCTCACCACCTCCTTTGCTTTTGGCCTAAGTGTCTGCTTCTAAATCTTCCAAGATTCAGTTTTAAATTTACTGTCTCTATGGTGTCATCACTTATAATTCTAGTTTCTCTGCTCATATGATCTGTCACTTTTCTCTAGAAAACCTCTGTGGGTTCTCATGTGTGTGTATATGTGTGTGGGGTGTGAGTATATGAGTGTATGTATGAGTGTGTGTGTGCACGCGCACACACACACACACGCTTGCATGCATGCATACATACATATCTGGTGTGTGTATGAGTGTATGTGTATATGTGTATGGGGTACGTGTATATGTGTGTATGTGTGCATGCATGTGTATAGAATGTGTTTGTGTATATGTTGGCAACTGTTAACTTGTCTACACTGTTCTTTGTCTTCAACATTTTCAACTTATAATCATACATTTTCTTCTGTACCTGAAAATATCCCACAAACACACATAAAGAACTCAAGCGTATTTTCAATGGAAAGATTGGACATACTTAAAAAAAATAAGTTGATTGTGCTTTATTTCATAACTTTGACGTTGTATTGCAATCTCTAACTTTCAACATTTTACTCTGTGTTTTTGTTTCCAAGGAAATTCTAAAATCTGAAGGCTTAGATTTCCTTTTCACTTCCTCCTTTCAGCATAGTCTAATAATTATACTCTTGGGAATGTTAGAGCTGATTTTGACTCTTAGTGATAAACAGCAAGCGGAAGTGCTGATTTCTACACAACCTGCTTTCAAAGTGCATCAAAAAACAGCTATGAACATTTGCAAAATGAGAATAGATATGATTAGATTTGGTTTATGATTGAAACAGTTTTTCCTACACTAAAATACTTTTATTGATTTGTATGCCATATAATAATGAAACAAAAATTTCATAGTCAAAGTACAAAATTTGAGGACGTTGGAACCCACTCGACTGACTTTATGTTCCTTGCCAAGATTGTGTGAATGTGTGAAAATGTGTGCATGTGCATGCATATGTGCATGCATGTGATGTGTGTTTAAGTGTGTGTGTGTGCACATACATGATTTTTGTGTGTGCATATGATGTGTGGTGCAAGTGTATGTTTGTGTTTTCATGAACCTATTTGTCAACTATGAAGAAACACTGAGTTTTTCTCTGAGTCACGAATTTCCAAATAGAAGAAGCCAATTGTTTTCTTTGAAATTGTCTTTCTCAGGCAGCTCCTGAGTACCGTGTGACTGCTGTCAGTTATATGTCCCTGCTGTGTCATACAGGCTGAGCCCAAGGCACAGTGCCTTTTTCCTGTCTAAATGATGGTATTTCAGGGTGTACCACAGGGTCTCTGACTAGTTCTGTCTCTTGGCCTAGTTCCGGAATAACAGGTCCAAGTAGTCACCCTTCTATCTTCTACCCTCCTATAATGTAACATACCTAAGAAAGCATGGTATGAGATAGGGAGTCCATGGTAGGTGTGCTTGCTGGTTTTGTATCACCTTGACACAGCTAGAGTTACACAGAGAAAGAAGCCTCATTTGAGGAAATGCCTCTGTGATGGTTTGCACATGCTTAGCCCAGGGAGTGGTGATATTAGGAGGTATGGCCTTGTTGGAGGAAGTATGTAACTCTGGGGGTGGGCTTGGAAACACTCTTCCTAGTTGCCTGAGGATGCTTAGTCTGTTCCTGCCTTCCTTTGGGTGAAGATGTAGAACTCTCAGCTCCTCCTGCACCATGCCTGCCTGGATGCTGCCATGTTCTTGTCTTTATGATAATGGACTGCACCTCTGAACCTTTAAGACAGCCTCAATTAAATGTTGTTATTTATAAGACTTGCCTTGGTCATGGTATCTGTTCACAGCAGTAAAACCCTAACTAGAACAGCCTCCATGAGATCCAGCTGTAAGGCATTTTCTCAACTAGTGATCAAGGAGGGAGGGCCCAGCCCATTGTGGGTGGTGTCTTCACTGGGCTGGTAGATATGGGTTCTATAAAGAAAGCAAGCTGAGCAAGCCAGGGGAAGCAAACCAGTAAGCAACATTCCTCCATGGCCTCTGCATCAGCTCCTGCTTCCTGACCTGCTTGAGTTCTAGTCCTGACTGCCTTTGGTGATTATCAGCAATGTGGAAGTGTAAGCTGAATAAACCCTTTCTTCCCAACTTGCCTCATGGTCATGATGTTTGTGCAGGAATAAAAACCCTGACTATGACAGTGGGAAAGGGATTTGATTTTGCTGTTTCATTGTCTCTGTTTTTGTTTTGTTTTTTTGTTTTTTTTTTGGCATCTTGCATCTGATGTCAGTCTAGCTTATTCAGAGTCAAAAAAAAAAAAAAAAAAAAAAGAATGATTGAAGTATGTTATTAGATTTTTCTCTCCCCCTATGATACAAACAAAATGTTTATGTTTTGTATTCTGACAATCACATACTTTACATTGTTTGTAGCAGCAGCTCATTTATGATGAGGGTTAATATTCCTTAACTGCTTTTCTCTGAAGGGAAAATCGAAGTAGCATTAAGTGTTGTATTTTCCTTACTATCAGACTATGCCTGCTTTCTTTCTTTTCCTTTTTTTCTAATGATTACTTTTAAAAAATTTTAATTGGATATTCTCTGCATTTACGTTTCCAATGTTATCCCCTTTCCTCCTCCTCATCCCCCCTCTCCCTCCACTTGTTTCCATGAAGGTGCTCCCTCTCCCAACCACCCTTTCCACCTCAGCATCTTGGCATTCCCCATACACTGGGAAAACAAACCTTCATTGGACCAAATGCCTCTTCTCCCATTGATATCAGACAATGCTATTCTCTGCTACATATGCAGTTAAATTCATGGGTCTCTCCATGTGTGCTCAATGGTTGGTGTTTTAGTCATTGGGAGCACTGAAGGGTTCGTTTGGTTGATAACATTGTTTTCCCCATTGGGTTGCAGACCTTTTCACCTTCCTCTGTCCTTTCTCTAGTTCCTTCATTGGGGTCCCCATGCTCAGTCTGACGATTAGCTGCAAGCACCCTCAACTGTATCTGTATGGCTCTGTCAGAGCTTCTAAGGAGGCATCCATATCTGGCTCCTGTCAGTAAGCACTTTTTGGAGTCAGCAGTAGTGACTGGGTTTGGTGGCTGCATATGGGAATGATCCCCAGGTGAGGCAGTCTCTGAATGATCTTTTCTTCAATCCCTACTCCTCTATTTGTCCTTGTATTTCCTCCTTGAGTGCTTTCTTCTTTCTTCCAAGAAGGACTGAGGCTTCCACTTTCTGGCCTTCTTTCTTTTTGAGCTTTATAAGGTCTGTGAATTGTTTCTTCGTTATTCAGAACTTTATGGCCTGCTTTCTTTCTAAGGGCAGCCCCTTTCTTTGCCCTGTCTTTCTCCAGCAGCTCACCTTCCATAGCAGGTTGCTCCTGCCTGGCACTTGTGTTCTTACATCTCCATGAAACTGAAGAACTTCATCACCAGTGTAAGTGCCCAAATTATTCCAGAGGATGAATATCTATGACACTTTCAGGAACATTTTTACTGTGGTCAGCGGCAGCAAAGACAGGTTGACAAATGCCCTCTGCAAATGCCCTTCTGGCCCAGAAGAGCCCTTCTTTGGAGAGTGGTTTTCTACCTGTGACTCACGTTAGATGTCAGAAGGAAAAGCCATTTTATCATATACGATAGCCATCACCTTAAAGAAAAATTCTCAGATGAATCTCTGGACGTTTCTTGCTCAGAGTAAGGAAGCAGTCAGGATGATGGGGGCACATTAGCAAATCCTTGGTAAGGTATTGGAAATCTGTTTAGTTCTTCCATCAAATACTGAGGAACAGCCACTCATGACTCTCAGAGGTAATGGTTTTGGTAAAATTTCAATACAGTATGAAAGCCCTGCTGTAAATATTATGTAATTGTTTCCTTTATTTTTTTAAGTTCCTTTAGCCCACAGCACAGTTCCAGACAAATCAGAACCAATGTAAAAACGAGAGAGGATTTAGTCAAATAAATGGCACATTCCAGGCAAAACTGAAAATATTTTCCTCTCATCATAATTAAAATTTTTATTGCAAGGCTCTGGAGCTTTTATTTACTTAAGAAATTAATCTAGATAAGCCTTTTCTTAGCCAAAGTAATTTGTATTCTTTGTAAAACATTTTCTTGGGATTACTGTTCATCCTGACATCCCGAGACTTCAAGGCACCATTTCTTCTCTTTTTATTTGACTGGGAATTTAAAGATGGTTTTCCATATAGACTTCACCATCTACAGTGTAAAAAGAGATAGTCTGTCATGAAATAGGATAGATAGACTCGTTGGAGATAAAAGAAATGAATCAGAACCTCTCATTCATGTGAACCTACAAGTCTCATATGTGGAAAGTATTATCTGGGCCCTGAATGCATCAAATGGCACAGTGGAAAGATTTATAATAATGGGACAATTCCCTAAGAACTGTGTGTGTGTGTGTGTGTGTGTGTGTGTGTGTGTGTGTGTGTGTGTGTACACATGTGTGCATAGGTAGTACATTCCTATACTCTGTAACTGACACACACACACACACACACACACACATCATGTAATATGTCTGTTTCCTACAAAGGGGGAAAAAGACAAGTGTGATAAAATTCAGGTGAAGCTTTTATGGTTTCCAAGGATTAAACGAATTCTTTATGAGCCTATTTACACATTATTACTAATTAATATTACCTACCAATATACAAATTAAGTAACTTAAATGTAGCTTGTGCCCATGTGTCAATATAGTCACTATGAAATACTGTTCATGGATATTATTTGTTGATGCAATTTATTTTCATGAGAACACTTTCCATGTCTAGTGACTAGTTCACTATCAGAAGTCTAATTTTTATCATCATATAGGGTAAATATTCTTTTAGATACTATTCTCTTGCTTTTACTATTATAGGACTTAAAAGTTCAAATTCTGTGGTGAGCAAGAGCTCTTCTGATGTGTTAATAATGAGAACAGAAGATAGAAGTTTAGGAGCTTTGATTAGTGTTTTCGGTCAGAATCCGGAAACGTCTTTGATTTACCCTGCATCTCTTAGATGCTCTAGAAACACTCAGAGCACCTGTAGTTGAAGGATATGTGGGAATAGATGTCCGCAATCTTAGACAGGTGCCTGAGGGCCCTCTCTCTTTCTCCTTTGAGTGAAGTTAATATCACCACCACCATTAACATCAAACCAATATAGAGTTCAGTGCTTCATTTCTTCTTACTTCATTGCCCTGCGTCTAGGCCTAAAGTGTTCTAGAACATCTCAGGGATTTTTTTGCTACAAGATGGCTTCTGGTCATGTCAGGCCTGGAGAAAATTGCATCTTATCCCTCATTCTTCCAGAAAAGGATATGATGAAGTGCTGTAATAGAACAGACTAAGAATCACAGAGAGAAAGCAGAAACTCTACAGTCTCAGGAAGAAACAGCTTACCTTTGCTGTTCTTTGCCATGACAACTAAACCCTACCAAGTCCATCTTCGTCTCTTTTTCCCAGTCTGTGACAACCTAACTCTTGCCCTTCATGCTTGAAATTGCAGAGAGGGGCACTTGTGATATTCCTTCCTTCTTCTGCATAACACCATTTTTCATGTGCAAAACCTGTGTGTCATCAGGAAGAGTATGGACTGAAAGTGATTTTGAAACGTCATAGTAAGAAAAGAAAAAGATAGATCAAGCCTATGTCCAGCAAACTGTTCACAGAAAGTCCTAGCGCACAATTATTTTTCCCAGCTGTGGACCTTTTCATCAGTTATTACCCCATGAAAACCCTAGACTTTCTCACTCTTTCTGAGGATTATCCAAGACTCGTGGACTTTGTTACGAGACCTATGGACTGCTGTCTTTCCAAGTCTGGACCTGATTAAACTTCCTGATTATTCTCGTTCTCCTGGTTTGCACGGGTAGGAGCAGAGCATGGTAGGATGTCCAAACAAAGCATAATAAATTATAATAAGACTACACACATCCTCATCAAGGCTGGGTGAGGTATCCCAGTAGGAGGTAAAGGTTCCAAAGAACAGGCAAAAAAGTCAGAGACAGCCCGTGCTTCCATCGTTAGGAGTCCACAATAATATCAAGCTGCACAATCATAAAATATATGCAGATGAAATAACTCAGATCCATACAGGTTCCATGATGTAGTGTCTGTGGGCACTTAAGAGCTTAGGCTACTTGAGTCTATGGACTGTTCTTGTGGCATCTTTGACCCCTCTTGCTCATACAATATTTATGAGGTTCCTTGAGCTCTGCCAAATATTTGGCTGTGGGCTTCTGCATCTGTTCCCAGCATTTGCTTGATGAAACCTTTCTAGTTTCTATTGATCTACTGATCTGTGACTACAGCAAAATGTCAAGGAAATGATTTTATTGACTTCTTTGTTTCTTTATCCCTCCCTCCCTTCTTCCCGCCTTCCGTTCTTTTTTCTCTCTTCTCTCCTCTCCCTCTCCCTCTCCCCTCTCTTGCCAGTCATGTTTTCCAGGCTTGATGCTGCCTCTGTAACTCAGAGACCTGAATATGTGCACATTCTGAAACCACAAAAATATTTTGTATTGAGCACAAAGCATGGGGGTGAGGTGTCTTTTTGATCACTATGACCGACCAGCAGAGTAAAGATCCATCCAAAGCGACTGACTTCACAAAATTGCCTTCTGACCTCTCTATATGCCCTGTGGTACAGGTGTCCAAATACATACATTATGTACTCATGTATATACAGGTAATAATAAACAAAATAAACTAAGAAGAAGTGGTCTGGAGAGAAATTTGAAAACAAAGGCAAAACAGAGAGAGGGAACATTTGGTGGATATGAGAAGGAAAAGGTGCCTCTGCCAACATCTGGTTACAACTTTTCAGAGTCAGAGAGGCAAGCATTCAACACAATTAGCAACCACTTCAGGCTTTTCTCCCTCCTCTACTATCAGCATACAGTTATCTAGGAATTTCACTGAAAACACATGCACAAGCAAAGAACATGGCCTAAGTTTCGTGTAAATCATGAAAGGTCTTGGGTGCAGGCTCAAGAAGGGGTACTGAGAAAGACTTATGTGGGATAAAGTTTATTAAAATATTGATTAACTTCACAGATAAACACACAGGCAGGGGACAGCATGACAGCAGCTTGACAACTTTCAGGCTCCAGCAACAGAGACAGCCATTATGGCAGAGTCTCTGAAGAGAGGAGATCAAGACCCATATGGCAGAAGTGGGCGTCTCTTTTTACACTCTCTGAGGATGGGGGAGGTTTCACAGCACAAGCCTGAAACTAGGCTCTGATTCTCAGGCAGGAGTCTGGGAAGTGGGGGGTGGGTGAAGTATATATGTCTACCAATATCTGCTTTGAAGCAAACTCACTTCCCCAGTGAGAAACCCTCAAATCTGGAAGATTGTTAGCTGGAGACCCACAGTGTCTCAGTAGGGCGCCTGTCAGGGTCTGGGAGAGAGAAATTGCTGCTGCTGGGCTGTTTTATAGCCTGAGTAGCAGCTGGATTCTAACATTACATTTTTAGACTATCCTAAGGGCTTTGGATTTTTCTTTGTAATATTATAATTTTATCTAAGGCACCTCCAGGGCCACCTCACTTAGCTCATCCAAAGGGGGAAAAGTCTTTTTTTTCTCTTTCTTTATTAGATACTATATATTTACATTTGAGATGTTATCTCTTTACCCTGCCCCACTCCCATTCCCCCTCCCCCTCCAGTTGCCTTCACAGAGGTGCACTCCTTCTGGTCCCCCTCTCCACCATGTTTCCTTGGCATTCTCCTACATTAGAAAATATGCCCTCTCTAGAACAAAAGTCTCTTCTCACATTGATGCCAGACACTGCTATCTTCAGCTACATAAGAAACTGGATTAATAGGTCTCTCAAAGTGCACACAAATGTTGGTGTTTTACTCTATGGGAGTTTTGGAGGGTTTGCACCCAGATGTCCATCAACAGATGAATGGATACAGAAAGTGCGGTATATTTACACAATGGAGTACTACTCTGCTATTAGAAACAATGATTTCATAAAATTCCTAGGCAAATGGATGGAACTAGAGACTATCATCCTGAGTGAGGTAACCCAGTCACAAAAGAACACACAAGGTATACACTCACTGATAAGTGAATACTAACCCCAGAAAGCTCAGAATACCTAATACCCAAGAAACAATTCACAGACATTATGAAGCTCGAAAAGAAGGAAGGCCAAAATGGGGATGCCTCAGTCCTTTTTAGAAAACAGAACAAAACTCTCATGGGAGGAACTGCAAGGTCAAATAGAGGATTGAAGAAAAGATCACTCAGAGCCGACTCACCTGGGGATACACCATATCCAAGAACTATAGCTGATCCCAAAATGTACTTACTGGCAGGAACCAGACAGAGATGCCCCCTCAGGGACTATGCTAGAGTCATGATACAGCTGAGCATGTTTGCAGCTAAACATTGGTTTGAACTTGAGGATCCCAATGAGGTAGCTAAAGAAAGAACCTAAGGAGATGAAAGGGGTTGCAACCTCCTGGAAAGAGTCTTATCATTAACCTTTGGGGATGAAACCTGAGAGCCACTAACAGGTCCTACATGGCTAAGGGTAAGGTAATTAAATGTGGCTTTCCCTTGAAGTCCAAACTGCTCTTTTATGACTTATTCCCTAAGATGCTCTTGGAGAAGCCCAAGTCCATTTTCTAGGGGTGTATCTTACTATATTCTCCCTGAGCAATGATTTTTTTCTCCTCATTTTCATGTGCTTAAGCCTATATGAATTTCTCTTTAGTGAAATCTCCAACTCTGATTCAGTGTGATTATGCCTGGACTTTTCTTCTTCTTCTTCTTCTTCTTCTTCTTCTTCTTCTTCTTCTTCTTCTTCTTCTTCTTCTTCTTCTTCTTCTTCTTCTTCTTCTTCTTCTTCTTCTTCTTCTTCTTCTTCTTTTCCTTCTTCTCCTCCTCCTCCTTCTCCTCCTCCTCCTCCTCCTTCTTTTTCCTCTTCCTCTTCCTCTTCCTCCTCCTTTTCCTCTTCCTCCTTCTTCTTCTGTGTCAAAGCCACAGATGCCAATTCTAGCCTGGGTTAAGGTGCCTTTAAGATGAAGCCTTCTCAGGTTGTTGAGGGGTTGATGTCATCAGGTTTCAAAGGCTCTGTGGCTGGAGCCCCACCACCTCCATTCAACAGCCTGTAAGAGGACTGGAATTGCAGGACTAATTGTTTTTCAGCAGAACAACTTTGTGAGACATGTATCTTAGCTACTTTACTGTCAATGTAATAAGACACCGTGACCAAGGCAACTTTTCAAAGAAAGCATTGAATTGGAGGATTGCTTTCAGTTTTAGAGGGTTAGTCCAATATGATCATTGTAGACAGGTTATCAGGAGGCAGTTGGGCTTGGCTCTGGAGTAGTAGCTGAAATATAGATGGATAGATAAATAGATAGATAGATAGATACAGATAGAGACAGAGAGACAGACAGAGAGAGAGAGACACAGAGAGAGACAGAGGCAGACAGAGACAGAGAGTCAGCGACAGGGACAGAGAGAGAGAGACAGAGTGACAGAGAAACAGGGAAGCAGAGCCAGGTGTTGGTTTTTGAAACCTCAATGTCAACTCAGAGAGACATAACTCCTTCAACAAGGCCACTCTTCCTAATCAGATGATTAACAGGTAACCAAATGGTCAAATATATGAGCCTATATTGGTACATTCTTGTTCAAACCACTATATTCTGCTTCTGGAACCAATAGGCTTTGAACCATGATCACAATGGAAAATGCATTCAGTTCAACTTCAAAAATCCCTTAGACTTTCACAGTATCAACATGGTTTGAAAGTCTGATGCCCCCAAAACTGACACCCATTAGGGTCAGGGAAAACTCCAAATCCTTGAACTCTATGTCTGATGATAAAGATATTTATTTTCTCCCAGTTTTGGTTCTTGGGCTGGTTTCACACCCTGTCTGTAGCTGTCCTAGGCAGGAATCTCATGGCTGTGACATCTCCAACATTTTGGGGTCTCCAGAGTAACCCAAATTTCACCTTAATAGCTTTAAGCAATGTCCTCTCAGGTTTTCACATAGAGAGTCATCACACAGCATTCCATACAGGGTGCCTGACCTCCATGGCTTTCCTTATACATGGAGGAAGGCCCAAGGATGATATCCAACAATGATGTCATACCTGTATCCTTCTCAAGAAAACCAGAACCATGGATGCTGAAGCTGCCAAGTTCTTCTGCTTGCTTGGGATGGAATTTGGCAAACTCCTTGAGTACTTACATAAGCTTTAAGTTGTTGATGCTTTTAGGTTAAAGAAATCTGGTGGACCTTTTTCTCCCACAGTTTGCAGAATTCATTTGGTGGAGTATTGCCCTGAGGGTCTTACTCCTTTTATTGCATTTAGTTAGTACCAGGCCTTTTATAAATCTGCCTATCTCCTTGAGCATAGGACTTGGCTCCAACATTACATTTCCTAGTGCTCATTTTCTCTGCAAACTGTACATTTTGTATTTTTATTGCCCTCCTCTTTATAGATATTTATAGGAATCATAGCTAATAACCACATGGCGTAGCCAGTACTGGGTTATATTGATATTTCCACTGACAATGTTATTAGTCCCAAATTCTTCAACGTAGCTTCCAGTAGACTTTTTTTTTTTCACTAGGGGGAAAGCAGCTACAGTCTTTGCCAAAATATCACAAGTCTGATCTCTTATATTATTTCCTTCTGAAGCATCTTGATCTTGGTCTCCACAATCTATATGCCCTTTTTAAAAAAAGATTTAATTATTTTATGTATATTAGTACACTATTACTGTCTTCAGACACACCAGAAGAGGGAATTGGAGCACATCACAGATGTTTGTGAGCCACTATGTGGTTGCTGGGATTTGAACATAGGACCTCTGGAAGAGCAGTCAGTGCTCTTAACCACTGAGCCATCTCTCCAGTCCTAGTCTATATGCTCTTAACACTACAGTCTTCCAGGCTCCTCTTAGGATGGCCCATTGAGTCCTGCTTAAAGCACTCAAGAACTTTCAAAATCCAGAGTTCCAAAGTTTACACTGTGCCAACAAGCAGCATGGTCAGGCTTTCTTATGCAATAACTTACCTTTAATACTGAATTCTGTTTTGGTTACTCTTCTATTGCCTGGAAGAGACACTATGACCAAGACAACTTTCAAAAGACAGTATTTACATGGAGGCTTGCCTGCAGCTTTAGGGGGAAAGTCCATGAGTGGACTGGGAGGCAGTGGGCTGGGAGACAGGCAGGCAGTAGATGAGAGGTTACATCCTGATCTGAAAACAGGAGGGGTGGGGGGTGGAGAGAGAGAAGAGAGAGAGAGAGAGAGAGAGAGAGAGAGAGAGAGAGAGAGAGAGAGAGAGAGACAGAGAGACAGAGAGACAGACAGAGAGAGACAGAGAGAGAGACAGAGAGAGACAGAGACACAGAGAGACAGAGACACAGAGACACACAGAGAGACAGAGATAGAGACAGAGACACAGAGAGAGATCCAATAACTAGACCATGCCTCTTAATTCTTCCTAAATTAATAACTAGGGATCAAACATTCTAAAATGAGTCTATAGGGGCCATCCCCATTCAAACCACCACAATGTGCAAGGCTAAGCTAGCTGGAGAGTCATTAATAGAGAATAATAAACACTTGATTTCAAGAGCCCTAAGACTTAGAAAGCTATTTCTTTAGCATGAGGCTTTCTGGTAAATAGCAAGGATGCCACACTGCCCTCTCCCATCAGAGTTAATCCAATGGACTCTGGCAATTAGCAGTATAGGGATTCCCTTCAGGAAAATCTGATTGGTGTTGAGACTTTAGAAATGGTATGAAGTTAGCTTGAAGTGCATTCACACAGTGGTCCCTTTAGCCATGGTTCGTTCTTATCCTTTGAACATTTGTTCTGCCCTAGTATGGAACAGATTCTGTTTTCTACCCTTCACTTTGTGTTCTTGTCTACACTGTTTCAGTGGAGATCACAAGGACCTTGGGATTGAGAGGGTCCAGTGTGAACTTTGTGACAGTGGCTTGTAATGTTTCCAGTTCTTCCTGCTAAAATATGAGCTCTATGTGAATGAAATTGATGCAGAATTGTTAAGCAAGGTTTGTGAAAATACAGACAACTGGATTTACTAGTTTTCATTTTAATGAGCCATAAGCCAACTTTCTCCAGAGAAACAGAATCAGCAAAGCATGCATGAGCTTATTAATGATTATATACATACACACATATTCATATATCCATGCATATATAATATTTATTTGTTTGTTTTATTACTTTCTTGAGAATTTTGTACACTGTACTTTTGTAATATTCATTCACTTTTCAATTTCCTTCAGCTAAACCCACCCAGCTATCTCATTGTTTACAATGAACCTAAGGAGTGGTGTGTGGCCATTTACTTCAGCATATTAGATCTACCAGGTGCCACATCATTATAGAAAATGAACTCCCCTTTCCTGGAAGCTCCCTATGACCAACATCTCTTCAGCTAGGTGTGTAATTTTCTGTTCACTTCTCTACTCCATGCTGGACTTTTCCCTGACTTGAGCTTGCACAGATTTGTTGCAAACTGTCACAGCCACTGTGAGGTTCATATGTGGAACTTCTTTCTTCTATCTGAGAAACATTGTTTTAGTTTGAAGAATTACAAGCTGTTAAATCTGCAGTGTTTATGACAACCTACAGTTCTATTGAAGAAAGGACTTTGCTGCGCAACTCAGAAAGTAGTCTCATGGCTGAGTTTATCTTTTTCACCTTGGAAGACTTCCATGTTTTTCTTTTAAGACCATAAGTTGACCAAATAAAGTCTGCATACATTATGAAAAGTGATATATTTTGGACAAAGTCTACTGATTTAAATGTTAATCTAATATTAAAGAATAAACTCACAAGAAAATCTAGAATAGCTTTGGCCTATAACACCACTAATTAAAGAGGTCTAAAATAGGACTCTTTACCCTGTAGACACATTCTGTACACATCCTTTTATTCTACTTGACCAGGTTTAAGCTTTGTGCTCAATTGTAGGTTGGTCTGTAGTGATCAGGTTTTTGATGGAAAAAGTGAACACAACAGAAATCTATCATGAGCAACTAGCAGACTGATTACAATAGTACAGCATGGGTCACACTATATTAATATATAGAGTAATACCACACTGTATAAATTATATAATTATATTTATTACACTAGAAAGTACCTTCATAAGCTACTATGTATTTGCAAACCAAGCTAGTAATCATAATAGGCCTGTCATTACATTGTATTTAGAAAATGGAGATGAGAGGCTTACCTACTAGATTTTTGGTCCCCAGTCTTCATTGTGCCAGGGTCAGAAAACCTGCCCTTTTATTTCAGAATATATAATTATGTCCAATCTGCTTGGAGTTTCTCTACTGTCATGTGGCCATGGTGGTAGTTTTAGGCAGGCTTTCTGAGTGCTGTAGGAGTTAGTAGCAAAAGGAAACAATCATTTATGCAAGGTAAATCATTCAAACACAAATCACTCTTCTTAACAGTATAATTTAAGCAACAAAATTAAGCAGTTCAATTGTCCAAAACAAACCATAGATTTAGACCCTCTGTTCTGCTTAATTGTTCTCCTTATTTTGCAACATGAAAGCCAATTAGTATCAGTACTGTTGAGCAATGGGATTGACTAATAAACTGTCTCATTCCCTTCCTCAGAGAAGCACTGTAGTGTGTTTTTATGGACCCTTGGTACTCACGATGTGAGGCTGTTAGCATTTCCTCAGGAATGGTGGTGGGAAACAGAATTAGTAAAGGAGTGGTAGGCCAGGGTCAAGGCACATTATATTTTTGGTATATTCAAAGGGGCCATGATTGTCTCCCGGAACTGGTGTGGTCGGGCTTTTGAGCACAAAGGCCTCCACATTAATCTCACAGATTCTAGTTATCTGTGATATATAACAAGTGAGCACTTAAGGAGGGTATTTGCACGTGGAAGTGTTTGATCTGGTGGTACCTCTTTTGGTACTTATATTTGACTTATTTTGTTAGATGTGTGATTATATCAACCTTATGGGCCAGCATGATTGACAAAGATTTAAAAAAAAATATTATTTTATACATCCAGGTGTTTTGCCTAGATATATGTCTGCTTCACATGCATTTCTGGCACCCACAGAATCCAGAGGAGAGTATAGAAAACCCTGAAATCAGAGTTATAAATGACAGTTGTGAACTACCTCATGGGTGTTGGAAGAACAACCAGTGCTCTTAACCATGAGACCATCTCACTAGCCCATAGGTCATAAATTTTAAAATGTTTTTCATAATCCGTTTTGATCATTACCATGTTCATTCATCAAGGATGTGCTTTTGTCTCCTTATGCATTGGTATGCCATTTCACCTTGGCAGCAACAGGTCACGTGATATCCATGAGGTATCCTATGTGGTTGCGCCATTGTTGCCAGAGTGGAGAAAAAAGTTCTTTACAGTACAAGGAAGGAGTTTTGAGAGTTTGCCTTTTCAAGAACATAAGCACAGAAGCCATAATCAACTCACAGATGCTATACTAGACATCTTGTGCTTCATTTACCTCCTAATACACGTCATTCAACTGTCATAGCCACACTCAAAAGGTACAATGGCTCATCTTGGTTTCATAAATCATTCAAGAAGCTGAAACGCTCAAAGCTAATTTTATGGAAGCAAATGTGTCCTTATTTGTAAAACCTCAATATCAGTAAAATAGAGGAGTGGTTTAAGAGGAGCTCAGCTGACCATGCTAGTAAGTCAATATGGTATTAGTGCTGTCTCTGATTCATTCTGATGACTAGGCAGTTTCTTTGCAAACACAGTCTGCTGGTTTGAATGAGATGGCTCCTATTCGTTCATATACTTGAATGCTTATCTTGAATTGTTTGGGAAGGATCAGGAGGCATGGCCTTATAGGATTAGGTGTGTCATTAGGTGTGAACTTTGTGGGTTTAAAAAGCCCATGCCCTTCCCAGTTAGCTCTCTTTCTGCCTTGTAGATGCTGTCTCAACATATAAGCTCTCTTGTATTTCTCCAGTGCCATACCTGCCTGTGTCCTGTCATGTTTCTGCCCCCAATTAAATAATTGTTTTCAAAGGAAATATATTATTTTATGTATATGAGTACACTGTAGCTAGATGGTTGTGATCACCATGTGGTTGCTGGGAATTGAACTCAGGACCTCTGGAAGAGCAGTCAGTGCTCTTAACCACTGAGCCATCTCTTCAGCACCCCTCTTCCCCTTTAAAAAGATTTCTTTTATAAGTTGCTTTTGTCATATGTTTTATCATGGCAATTGAAAAGCAACTGAGACAGACAGCATTTCTCCCAGGGAGATATAGCACAGTCTTCTAGGTCTTCCTTCTTTCTCTTACTTCTGTAGTGGGGCTACTCCCAGAAGCAGGCTAGGAACATCACTTTATCAAAGTAGATACTGGAATTCAGAGGGCTTGGGATAAGTGAGGTCTTTTGCACATTCATTTGGCTTTTTGTTTCCCTGTGAATCATTCGTATTACAATGAATTACAATTTCTAGGTCCCAGAAATTGCTCATTCCAGCAATGTTAAGGCCATCCTTTGAATGGGAACCCAAGTTCAACACACTTAGGCTACTTATTGTTTGGACTGAAGTTGTCTGACCTGAAGTCTTTGACTAATTGCCCCCAGTAAGTCACTGCATTTAGCAGTTCTTAGAAGATAGTCTTATATGTAGCTGGACTAGCTACTCTAAGTGCTTCCCAAAGTCTTTAAATGAGTAGATAGCTGAGAATTAGCATCATAAATACGACTACTGGCTCTATTTACCTACAGCTGCCTTAAGTAAGCATATATGCATATAGATGCTATTTTGGACCATTTCTTCTCAGTATTCCTCGTTATATGTAACCCTCAAACTCATAAGTTTCAGTTCAACCTATTTAATCAGTCTTACTGCACAAATTCTGCTTCTATAGCGCATGTTAGAACACATGTATTGATTGTCTCCCTTCTCTATTACCTTCTCCTGTCTTCTGATAGACTATCAAGAGCCATAGTATCTTTGCTATTAAGGCTCAATGATGAATAGCACGCTAATGTTTGCCAGTGAGCATAGATTCCTGTGTCCACGGCCCTTTGTAAATAATTTCAACAGGAGGAGGAGTCCTTGTATCAATTTTAATTCAGACTTTAAAAAATGAACACAAAAGTAATAAAAATTAAAAAATATACTCACTGAACCTTGGCTGCAACACAGTGGACAGAGTATTAGCAGGAAAGTGGGCAGAGATTTCTTTGAAAAATGAACAATTTCAAAACACCCAACTGTCCTACTTTTCTCCTTTGATTTATAGTGTTTTTATAGCCACATACATTCTATATTCAGATGATGAGATGATTAATTTTCAACCCTGAGAATCTTGATTAAAGCATTAATCACCATGTTGCAAATTAGCTTAAGACTTAAGGTATAAAAAAAAGTGTGTTGGTTTCTGTTGTCTCTGTTTTCCCACCGATTGCTGCCTCTGCATGAAGAAAACAACACCTTAGGTGTGAAATATTAGCACAAAATATCACAGCATCTTGGAAAAAAAGTTATTTTCTACCCAAACACTTCTACCCAAAGTGTTTCAGCCAACAGCTATACTATTTAAAAAATCCTTGTTTTTATAAGTGGTTAGTGTTCTTTGTACTTTAGTTTTGGGCTGTTTAAAAAATAGGTTCTCCCAGAAGCACTCTACTGGGTAAGATAAATCTGACCATTGCTAGTACTTAGAGCTGTTAAACAGTTTCTGAAAAATTTCCCAGAATGAATTTGCACATGCTACACATTGTTACAGAAATGCAGCTTTTAATCTAGAGTTAAATTTAGAGTTTTGCCTATTTTTAGAAATTAATATGCTTAAGATACAGGAGAGAGTTATATGCTGAACATACACATTTTAATCAATAATCTGTAAGCATTAAACCATTATTTTCATGCTATAAGCCAATAAGATATAAATGTGGAATTCTCTTGCTAATATGTAACTCACACCTTCTTTAATGGTTACTGTATTATAGCTCACAAGGGATGGTGCCATGATTTTAATGTGCTAGCTTTTTTTCAGCATCATTATATATTTCTATTTGAAAAAAGATGAAGGAGGTAAACAACATGCTTTTTTATGAATAAATATTCTTTGGAAAGTATTAGCAGATATAACAATGGTGTTTATTCCGAAGTTATGAAGAGCTGGCAGAATCCATAGAAATGAGGAAGGGAGACGTTCTGTGATCTTTGAACTTTGTCAATGTACTTTTCACTTAAAATTAATTAAAAATACTTGTGTTTAATAAAATGAGCTCATATGAATCCACTTTCTTGCATAATACAGTGGTTATTTTCCCCTTTATATTCATGTGATGTGAGTATTTTAAATTAATCCAACTGTAACATCTGGGATATAAATAACAAAACAAATTTTACTGTGATTAAAGTATAAATGTAATAATTTTATATTTTTTAAAAAATCCAAGATTTTTTTTCAGAAGGATAAATAAATATTACAAGAAAAATAAAGACCCTAGAAAGTTGAAACAAGGTGAACCAAATTGATTCAGAATTCATTATAAATTAATTCCTTGACTTTCACATGAACAGAATTTTACAACAATATATTCTTTGTCAAGATTGACCATGTGAACTTTAAACATTTATGGTTTGTAGATCTCATTGTCCTTTAAAACACCAAATATTGAAGGGTTTCAGGAGGGAAGTTAGATATAATTTAACTTATTTAAAGATCTGGATAGGGTAAACTAGTCTTGCTTTGCAATGTATGTGCTTATCTTATTTCTGTCTATATTGAATCCTTTCAGTCCTCGAAATGGAATCTTACTATAATATTTGTCTTAAAGTATTTGTACTTTGAGAGAGTTTTGCTGAATATAGTAGCCTGGTCTGGCATTTGTGTTTCCTTAGGATCTCTATGACATCTCCGTGGGATCTTCTAGCTTTCATAGTCTCTGTTGAGAAATGGTTCCACTTTCTTTCATGTGACTCCTGGTGATATCCCATGTTGAACTTTCTTTTCCAGACATTTCAGCTTGAAGTTGTATTAATACATGCCCAGGTGTTACTGATTTTAAGGGGCATGTTTCCTTTTGTCTCTTTGTAGACCCTTTACCTGCACTCCATGTACTGCTACCTGTAGATTTTGGCCACACGGATGATCTTATTGCTTGACCACAGGCACTTGTTAGTTTCAGGGAAGAGGACATTTTCTCCTGTTTCCAGTCTTATTATTTCTTGTTTCACTCCTTCATTGTTGCTGTTATCTACGGGGAAGGTAGTGGGAAATAAATAAGAGGTAAAGTCTTCCCACCCAGTGATGTTTTAAAACTACCATGCAATACCATATTTATTGAGAACATATTGCTTGGAAGGTGCTGGACTGAATGAACAACAATGAACCAACAAACCAAAAAGTATTCTTAGGAGTTTGAAAGGTGGCTTCATGTATGAAATTCTGGACAGAGCAACTTTCCTGTCTAAGGCATAGAGCAGAACAGAACAAGAAAGGCGTGAGCCAGTGATGTAGCTTGGCCCTGAGATGGTCAGGAATGTACCTGGGAGTGAACATATCCAAAGTAGGAATGAAAAATTAATGCCCTGAAGTAGTGTTTTCTGGGAACTTCTACATCTTGGAGGCTCCAGAGAAGGTTTGAAAAATCTGTACTCCCATCAGCATAGTTTTGGCTCTGAGCCTGATAAGGCTGAAAAAGGTTTTATGCCAATTCAAATGTGGGTTTTCTTAACAATCAAGAAAGGATGAAGGTTGTTGTTAACACACTTGTTTACTTATTTAAAGGGAAAGGACAATCATCCTTGTGCTTAGTCAACCTGATACTGTTGCCGGTTGGTTTATCCTTTTGCTTGTAGGCTTGCTTCTTGTGAGGCAGGATAAAGACAGAGTATCAAAGAAACATGGGAACAAAAGTGGTTAAGTCTTGTTGAAGTGTATTGTTAGCAGAGAATGGAGAATTTTCCCATAATTAACAATACTTGCTATGAAGATTGCCAGTAGAAAAGCAATATTCCTTGTATACAGAGATGTTGTAAATGTTGTTAAAGTATCAACAAATTGTGTAGAATCTTTTTCTCTTAGGTGTAAACCTACAATTTTACATGACTCTCATAAGAAATTTCACAATAAATGTATTCCTTGACCCATGTGGAATACTTATGAAACAGTTTGTCCTATCAGATTACAATACTGTCCAAGAAACACACACACACACACACAGAGAGAGAGAGAGAGAGAGAGAGAGAGAGAGAGAGAGAGAGAGAGAGAGAGAGAGAGAGAGAGACAAAGAGAGAATATAAATGACTTAATAACTTTCTGAGACTTGAGAGCCACCAAATGGTATACATGACCAGTCACATAAACATGGTTTTTTTCCCTCCTTGAGAAACCCACATGGACTACTTTGTAAGTCTTATTCATTTCCTGAGTGCTCGTGTCTGTACCAAGCCATACTTTCCTTTCTAATAAACTCCAACTCTACTTCAAATTGCTTTGTTCAGATAGTCTTTTCTGTAATAAATTAATCTCCCTATTTTACCTTATATGGTAGTCTCTGAAAAGAGGCTGTAGCAAGTTTCAGGATGGAGGTATGTCTTTTGAACCCACCCAGTATATATCTCTCTCTCTTTCTCTCTCTCAATATTCACAAATATAAATGCAAGAAAGTCCCCAAAACCAACAGTACCAGAATTTCCAAAGTAGATACCTTGGAAAAGCAGTTTAGGAAACATGTACTATAGAACTCTACAGGGAAACTGACCTGTACTCTGCCTCCTTTCCACTGTGGGCAGCTAACTATTCCAATTGCTTCTCTCCATTCAGCACAGTGTTCTACAATTGTAAATGCACAGCCACTGTGGAATGACTCCTGTGGTACCTAAGTTTGTGATTCTCTCTATACACCGTCATTAATGTGGATCTATCTAGGAGGGCTTCTTGTTACTGTCTTACCTTTTGCTCTATTAGATTTCACTTCCTTTAATGTGCCATCAAGAGATGAAGAAAACTTGAGGCTTGGGGAATCACTTCACTATAACCTGTAAATTTATAATTCCCCGTTGGAATGATCTGTTTTGGAGTTTGAATAAAAATGGCCCCTATAGGCCCTTAGAGAGTGGCACTATTGTGAAATGTGTGTGTGTGTGTGTGTGTGTGTGTGTGTGTGTGTGAAGAAGTGTGTTGCTGGGTGTGGGCTTTGAGTCTTCAACTGTTCTTGTCTGGTCCAGGGTGTCACACACTTTCTTCCTGATGTCTGCAGATCTGAATGTAGAACTCTCAGCTATATTTCCAGAACCATGTCTACCTGTGTGTTACCATGCTTCCCACCATAATGATAAAGGACAAAACCTCTGAACTGTAAATCAGCCCTAATAAAATGGTTTTCTTTTTAAGGGTTGCCATAGTGCTGGTGTCTTGTTACAGCAATGGAAACCTTCACCAAGATATTCATTTGCCTGGATGCTTCGGTTTCTATGGAATTTTTGTCAGATCTTAAAGGAACTGAGTCAACTACTTATGTCCAGCAAAACAAACAAGCAGACACACAAACAAACAAAACTGTAGTCTACTTTTCTTTTTGAAGGGTTCAGTGGTTGTCAGTATCTGTAGGAACTGTTTTGTGTTTTCTGAGGTACAGTATACCTTTAAATCAATATGGAAACTCTCAACATTCTTCACTTCTTATTAAAGGCCACTTTCTCCATAAGAAACAGAGACCTCTTAAAGCACATGTCAATATATTAGGTAGGTACTGAGATGGGTGCCTTTACTTTTAATGGGACAGTTGGTTCTATGGAGTTCATCCTATCTGCCAAGTGTTGGACTTGTATCCCCACAGAAATCATATCATTCAATTGTCATAGCAATCTGATAAGGTAGGGCTTGTCATTAATTTTGCATCATTTTCTCAAGTAACCAAGTATTGTGGAGGTTCAATTACTCATCAAAGATCTCTAGGCATCATCATGCCTAGGCAGCCAGGGAACGAATGCAGACGCTGAGGCTCTACAGACAGGAATCCCCACTCATACACGTTTGTACAAGGTATACTTTATACTTCTAAGCCAAATGTATCAAGTCACAGCTTACACATGTGCCCATTAAAGAGA